>NW_010230080.1:0-37652 GCF_000690775.1 Eurypyga helias | reverse complement strand
CCCATCCCTGGAGGTGTTCAGGGTCAGACTGAATGAGGCTTGGAGCAACCTGGTCTAGTGGAAGGTGTCCCTGCCCATGGCAGGGGGTTGGAGCTGAATGATTTTTAACGTCCCTTCCAACCTAAACCATTCTATGATTCCATGATTCTATGACAGAAGATGCCAAGGAAACTGCCCTATGCAATTACAGCCTTATCCACAAGCTCAGAAGTGCCTGTTTAAAAGCAGTGATATTCTTATTTTACCTCTTCACTTCTGAAGATCACTACCTGTTGCCTGATAATCTCCCCTGTCTATCAGGAAACAGAAACAATCTCGTCAAGACAAAGATTGGAATTTGGATCTTTCCTCTGTTTGGAAATTGTCAAGACCCACTCTAGAACAAACATGTTCCTCCATGGACACTTGTATTCAGATAAGAGTGACCCCAAAATTTATGCCAGGCTAAACTACACTATTACTAGCTATTGTCTGTCAATAGGAAGGTAGAGAAGCCTCTACTAGTGAGGAAGACCTTGTAGAAAGAAATAAAGGAGATCTATCTTTCTTGCTTTGGTTTTTATTTGGGGCTGCATTCTGCAGCTTATTTCAACCTCTTTCCACCCTCCTCTATTTTTAAAAGGTCGTAAAATGGTCTTTTGGATTTTGATCCACATCAGCACACAATTTAAATTCTTTTGGTCAAGTTCTGCTGGTCCTCTTTTTTAATCTGCTTCAGGAAACGATCACATTCTGCCACAAGACAGTATAATGTATTTCTCTAAGTCCATCCCTTTTTCATTCTCATTAGTAGATTCCTAGGTCCAGAGAGCCTTTCAGAAATCCAGAGCTCAAGCGAGCAAGGAGTGCAAGTGCACAAGGTGTCCTCAACTTGATTTTTTGTGGCCAGTGACAGCTGTTTGCATAAAGCTGTTTGTTTCCTTTCCAAACCTTTGTATGAGGGGAATGATCTGTCTCTCCCTTATGCAATGCTTTTTAATTCTTCTCACTGACCTGCTAAAGTGTAGGGTTTGAGGAAGTCAGCTGAAGACAGGTAGTATTATTAAAGCCTGTTTCAATTTATATTGGGGAAAATAGCTTATATGTCAAATGTTCCTAATAAGTTTATTCACAGGTTAGAGAACATGAGAAGCTACTTCTGGACCAAACAATGGAGTCCTATGATGCTGCAATTTTCTCTTAGCAAATTAAATACAACCTTCTTAATCGATGGATCCATTTTTTAGCTCTTAGAGTTCAATTAAATATGCCAGTAATATCTGGGACTCTAGAGCTCATGCTTACTGAAAACAGCAAAAAACAATTAAGGGAGATGGAGACCTGTAACTGCAATGAATTTTTTAAAAGGCAATAACAAGGGTAGAAGAAAAAGTGTCATTAACCTAACAACACAATGCAGTCTATTGGGTCAGGAAAGAGACTAGACCCTATTCCCATCCATGCTGATAACATTATATGGTTAGGTCTTCATGGCAGAATTAGTGCAGGTAACTGAGCACCAGCCACCGCTGAATGGCTCAGCTCAGCTCAGCTTAGCACACGTTCTTCAGAACGAGAAGTGAAAGCGTTGTATGAGCACAGCACTGAAGCCAGCTAGACATCTGCTACCCAGGCGAGGGTCTTGCGAAGGTGGTGCCAGCCATTGAGAAGACATACCAGCAGCTCTGGAGCTGGTCTGGGGAACACACTACAGACATGCCTTTCATCAGAGTTGCTATAATACCATAAGATAACCTTTTCCTATCAGTGCAACACTCCCCTATACGCCTCACTAAATGTTTTAGGCTGTCCGCCATGGCTCTTTGCTTAGTAATGAGGTGACTTCTCTAGAAATCTCCACAGTGAATTGCAGATGAAGTTGCATCATTTTCAGGAGATCCTAATTACTATGGAAAAGCAGTGGAAAATCTGTCACCAGGAGAATGATTTATGCATCTTCATTCAATGTGGGCACATTGAGGTCTAGTGAAAATGAGCTCAAAGCTCTAGAGTAGATCTTCACACTGTAAGTATCCTTAAAAGTGGAAGAAGTGACTCTAGGAGAAAAGCTAAGACAAGCAAGCACTCAACTCTCCATTGCAGATAGACCCACACCTAATGATTCCTAAATTATTAGGAAAATCATTATGTGATTAACCTATCTTGACAATCTCCACTTACTTCAATAACAGTTAATCCAACACCAAAGTGCTGACCCTTTCTTTCAAAGAAATAATTGTGCTTTTAACTCCTCTTTGTTGCCTTTTGATGTGAAGGTTTAGTCACCATTCATTTAATTGTTGTCAGGGATCTCTTATACAAATTATTGAGGTACAGGTAGGCTGAAGCATGAATTTACAGTGTAGCAGCTAGTCATCATTAATGATAGGGATGTGGATGCCCTTAATCCACTAAAACCTTGCATTGCTGCAATGTATAAGAAAGCAGCTCCTCACTAATTTCCCTGATCAGACCAAATGTTTCTAATTACACCATCCTACTTCAGTGCAGAGAGAAGCTGTGTGTTTGTCCTCATGTGAATGCTGAAGTCCCACCTGGCAAAATATAAAGCTGTAAGCAAAACAGTGTGCAAAACATTGTTTTTACAATTGGATTTAACCAAATGGATGCAGCAGAAGGGTTATTCAGAGCATGGCATGAATATTAGGACAACACTGGACTGGAATGGAAAAGCCATCATCATTTGGAAAAGGAATAAGGCAACAAAAGGCAAGTACAATGGATTATTAAAATTTCAGCTCAAACTTCTGGTTAATGTTGACAAAGATCTGCCACTTATGAACAGAAATTCTGCTGCTGGGGAATATGTATATATATATTTCAATATAAGCTAAAGAAGAAATGATGGGTGTTCTTTTTAATATTGAATACCACTTGGATGCAATTATGAACATTCCATGCTTATATAGTAAAATTGAGCACAGATCCATTTGCAAAAATATGAAAGACAAAACATGAAAATTGCTGAGGATAAGACAGAGTGCCTAGAATCTGGGTGTCCAGACAACATGACTCACAACACAAACTTTAGCTCTGACATATCTCAAGCCAGGAAATCACTCTAATTTGTGACATTGATTGCAATCAGTGAAGTGGCTACTGTACATAATAGCTCCTCTTCTGTGCAGTACATTCTGTGCTGTACTTGGCTGATGCAAGCCAATTTATAGACTGCTAGCTACTAATCCCCAAAAAGGGAGGTAGTCTTACTGCCTCTCTCTTATGAAGCAAGCTTTTTCTTTTCTTCCTTTGTTTTGACCCTGTTTTTAAGGCCTATCTGAACACTTCACTGTCCTCTTGGACCCCAGTGTACCCCAACATCACTTACTTCCAGTCATAAAAGCAGTATGCAGCTGGTCCAAAGTACAGTGAATGAGTGGAAGAAAGCCCACCAAACCAAGGTTTGGAGGAATCAAGCAAAGAAAGTGGGTAGCACAACCTGTAAAGAAGTTGTATTTCAGGTTTCTGAGCCTCCAAAGTATCCGTCAGTGTTAACAGGAATAGCAAAAGAAAGGACATGATTTTTGCTTTACTTTCTCTACTGGTTTGCCTGTTATATTCAGTGTTTGACAGGCATAGAGCTATATATAAAACACAATAAATGAATGTATCTAATATACCAAAATCAGGCTCTTAACATTAATAGTAACAAAGTAGAAATTCTAATAGAATGACAATCAGCCTTTCTAACAGGGAGAAAATGAAAAATAGCAAGATGCTTTCAGAAAGGCAAACACAGCCTTGCAGATTCTTTTTGTAAAATATAGCCTTGTACCTCTCAGATTGGAAAAAGATGTTTTCTAAATGTGTAAGTTTTGAAGTCAGAATAGACTATTATCACCATCTAGACACCTCAGCCTCCTTTATTGCACAAGCCACAGAATTTCACCAAGTGACTCCTACATCATGACAGAACTCATTGATCGAAGGCATATGCTACGTTTAACAACAAAAAAAAAAAAAAATCCTGATGCATTGTTCTTGGAATAACTTCTTTCAGTTCCACTATTCATAACACCAACAGGTAGACTCCTTTTCAACATATGTCTCAGAGAATCTACCTACCAGGAGCTGAGTTTCTTATGGTGACCTACTTTTTAAGTTCATTTTACGTAGCCCGTGACAGCCTGGCACAGCAACCTCAATCTATTCAGACTGACACCAAGGCTCTGCAAAGTTGAGTGTCTATACCACAAACACTTTTTATATGAAAAGAGAGAAAGATCTCTTGAGATAATGAAATGAAGTTACCAAACCCAAGCAGAATGGATGAGTGACTGCTCTGGGCAGTAATTGATTGTCCAGATTGCTAAGGACCACTTCTGGCATTCCCATGAGATTCCTGACTCGTTCTGATTTCTTCATGATTGAGCCAGAACCAAAACATGGTCACCTTTGTGTGTCTTTTCATCCTAGTCCTCACCACCTCAGGCTCAGATGCAGTGTGTAGCAGCCTGCTCCATCACAGCTGCCATTGCCACAGCTTGGCTAGGTGAAAGCATTTCCTCTGCTGCAGATTTTGTTCGGCACCATGTCTTTTTCCTGAGGCATATTTTGGTCTCTCAGTTGGAGGCGAGTAGCCCATCCAGTGCAGGAAGAGCCAGAGCACTGGGCTATGCGGCATGACGAAAGATGTCCTGGCAGAGCTTTGCCATGGGTAACACTTGGGACTTTACCACGTAAGTACTTCTCGAGAGCTCTATCTCACCGACAGAACCTGCAATTTTTTTGTGACAAGGTGCTACAATTGAAACTAGTGGCAGAGTGCTTAAATTATCCCCAAGGACTTTAGCATTGTAAAGCCTGAAGGGAAAAAGAAAAAGACTTCCCAACTTCAAACAGAAAGAATGAAAAGAAGAAAAAAAAGTCTACGAGGTGAAATCATATATACTACAAAGAAATGAGACTCTTTGTCTCCCATTTGCTATCGCTGAAAAAAAAGTGCAATTCATTACAAAATAGGAAAAAGAAGTGTATTTACAAAGTCCTCAAGAATGGTGTTACTCCAGCTGTTCAGTTCAATGTGAGGCTTATTTTGAGATACTCTTTTAGCAGCATTTGGAAGGACAAGAGTTGCCATCTGAATACATATATTATAATTACCAAAAAGAAAGCACATCTCTCTTAAGTGAAGTGTAACAACCACTTTAAGCTATTGCTTCTTCAGCGTGAACACATCGATGCCCTGTGTCTGCAAAGTAAATGATGCCATAAGTACAAATGTAATATTAACTTTTTTAATTCAGAAATATCTTTGTCCTTTTTTAATCCCTAATCTCCCCTTTCATCCTTTCCTAAATGAAAAGCAATTTAGTAGTTTTTTTTAAAATGCTTATTTTAGATGTTATCTTTCCATAATTTTCCACTACAGAAAATTTATCCAAATTTGTTTGACATATGCAACAAAATCTGCATTTGTAAATACAATTAACACTATACAGTACCCTATTCAAGCATACTAACTTATTAAAGCTTATCAGATACCAATTATGCACAACTGGTGTTAATCTTAGTATATCCCTCAAGGAAAAAATATGTTACCACCAGGAATAACGATAATCTCAAACCAGAGGGTTTAGTATGGAACATTCATGTAGTTGGGGGTTTTGTGACAGTAACTTTGTAAGAGACTGGAAATAGAGACATTTAACCAGCATTTCAGTATATTTAGAATTATTAACTTTTAACATACTCAGGCTCATTAGTTCAACAAGATAGCCCAAGAAGCATGACATGGGGAACTGCCAAAGAATCAGTTTTTATGATGTAACACAGTTCATTATTGTCCCCACAGAAGAATTCTTACATGTCATTGTTTTTTAGAATACAATAATATCTAAAAATACATATATATATATACAAATTTAAAATTTACACTTCATTCAACCTTTACTGTGAATGGCATTGTTTCAGAGAAAATGCTGTCATCAATTGTTTACTCAACTAACAGGAGTTTATTCAAACCACGTTACTGTTCCTCATTAAAAACAGAGTTGGGATTTACAGCATATTTTTGGTACCTAATGTGGCAACTGGTCAGGATTTTTCAGAAATAACTCCTGATTCTAGGCACTTCCATTTTTCAGATATTCAAGGGAGAGCATGGCATTCTTCTTATTTAAAAACAAGCAAAAAAAGGCATTTCTTAAAGTATTGCTGGACAGGCACTTCAGACTCCAGTGTCATTCATCACTTGGGGAAAGCCTTGACTAGCCGGTGAGATGCTATACACGGAGCAGGTGCCCTGCGGTGTGTGTTTCATGCCTGTTGAGGTGAGCAGGAGTAACTGTACGTTAGGGGTGTGTGTACATGAGTTACAGGCAAGAAAACAAGGTACAATAGGGAAAGGTAACGCAAGGCAGGCATTAACATCCAATTAAATTAAATCAGTGTATTTCACTGTTGATGAGTATTGGTTCTGTTTCCTCTCCTGTAAACTCATCTTCTGCTGAGCTCCTGTCTATTTGCTCTTGTATATAACGCACCATCACCTCATCCAGCAGGAGCCTGACGAAGGGGATTATGCAGGTCAGGGAGCTCTGCAGTCTGAGGAGACCCACAGGTTCCTGGCAGAGAGCAGCTCTCTGTGCCCGTCAGATCACGGTAATGACACGAGCGGAACACCTTCTTGCCAAGTCTCTTGTCCACGAGGAACTGTTGTGTCTACCAGTGACATACCAGTAGGGAAATGATGCAGAAGGTGTTCAAGGAATCATGGATTTTGAACCACAAAGAGGAGCTTGATTCTCAGCTCCCTTAGCACCAAATTCTTTTCCTGTCCTATGCTATGCAGGAGGAAAAAAAAAAAAAAAAGACACAACTAAAAAAACCAAACACACCACTTTGTGCTGGAAGGCAACCCTGAAGATTAAGGGAAAAAGGTAGCTTTGACAGCAGCAGACCCCTGACAATGCATGGTTTAGGAAGGCTCAGCTGTGTTATCATCCCTTTTAGCTTGCCTGGGATAATGCCCCCTTACTGCACTCCATATGCCTATCACCCTATAAAAAGTAATGCTAAAATTAATCAAAAGAGTAATGAAGACACTAAAGCTCTGTATACATGAATATTGTACTAATTAAGAAAAAAGGAAGTGGGGGGGATGTCCAAAGGGAAAGGGGTACATTTTCTCTAACTAGCCTGTTTCTTTTACACTGAATTCAGAGAAATAAACTCCTTTACATACTGATAAATATGTCTACAAACGCTATGAAAGCTGGCAGCGCAAACTTTGGAAACACCTCCTACTTCTACAGATTAAAAAAAAACCAAAACACAAAAAACGACCAAAATTAGAATGGAATGTCCAGAGTAGGGATATTTTAAGATCTGTGCACAAGGAAGTCTCAAAAATTAGAAGTTTGGATGTGTGTATGAAAAAGGGAGTATTCAGATTGTGGGTTATTTAAAAATTTGACAAAAGACAGAAGTATTGTGAGGTTGATGAGCAGTTTACCTGGAAGGAAATAAAGCAGAGACCAAGTGTATGTAATGACAGAGAACCAAATCCTGCTTACTTTACTCAGGTTCAGTATCAAGAAGGAAGCCCTTTATGAACAAAACCCAAAGAATCTGATCTAAGATAGTAGTCCTACTCTCCTCCCACTGATGGAAGCAAGTTGAGGTCTGACACAAGTAATGCAGACAAGGGATGATATTACGAGAAAAAAAGAGCATATCTTTGTGCAAAAACATGGCCTGAAATTCAATTTTACAAAAGGCACCTAATATTAAGAGACAACTAACAATATGAAATAGATGCCAAAGGATTCTTAAAAGGTAAAAACCCTACATGCAATGTAGATTTCAAGTAGATACCCAAACCAGGAACTGGAGAACACTAAGCAGAAGGAAAAGTCAGGAGAAACAAACTGGGATAAAATAATGAAAGTGTAATACCATACACACAAAATGTGAAAGAGGAAATTGGGAAGGGAGTAATGCACGGTTATATTTTGAAAAGCATGCTTAGGAATGTATAGTGAAGGTGGAGGGGTAGCTAGACAACAGTAATCATAAACAATTTATGTTTGTAAGTAGAATGGTGGACATAAAGAGACTGCAAATAATCAGAGCAAATCTTGGAGGGACATGGAACACACATGGGGAAGTGGGTGGAATAGGGCAATACAGTAGAAGGGTATGGGGGGAAATCTGAGGATGAAAAATAATTACTGTATGTCCAACTGTTCCGTGACTCTTCCCACAAAATTTAGTGGAAACTAGACTGATGAGCAAACAAGCACAAAAAAGTATCTGAGAATAAAAAAAAGATTAAAGAAGGATTATACAATTAAGTTAAGTTTGCAGACAAGTTTCAAGGAAAAAATCAGAAGAACAAACATTAAATTGCACAATAGTTTAAAACATAGAATAAAGAGTTTTTAGAAATTGAAAAAGGAACCACTAAAGGTAATTGTAACAAGCTAAAAGTGTTTATCCAGTCCAGCTTCTCTTTGTCATTAATAGATGTTGAAATCAATAAGATCAATGGGTTCAGCTGAAGCATTTGAGTCATTCTTATTCTCTGATAATAGATGAAAGCTGTCTTAAGCTGTGGGCTAGATGACTGTTATAATGCCTGAAAGCAACAGAACTTGAAGAAACAAAACGTTTTCTCTACAATGTGTTTATTTTGTGTATTTGTCAGCACTTGAGAATTATCCACATCACTGGTTTGCTGAAAGTTTGTCCCCTTTCTTCATCTCTGCAAAATAAGTGTATGGCAATAAAAGCAGTAGCAAAGCTGGAAGTCAAAAGGTAGCAGGAAATGTATATAATACAGAAAAGTGTAAATAATTTATATTAAGAAAAGTTATCTATGCTGCAAACACAGGTTACCCTCAAATCTAAGGTCTGCAGAAGAACGGAACAACATGGTGTGCCTTCATGTGGTGTAGGAATGTCAGACCCCAGCAAGCCAACAGTTGCAACTCTGAAATATTAGCTCTCCTGAACAGTCAAAATTAAGTTAGTAAATGCCACCAAAATGTTGATAAACATCAGGAAATGACTGAATTCTCTCAGGAACTACACTTTTACTTCATTTCTAGCAGACCATTTATGCCTACTTATGTTAATTTTGATAAGACTTGCACACACCACTGAGCCTTTTAAGAAAGAAAGACCCATATCCTGCTCAAAGGATTTCTCTGTGTCACCTAATAATGGCTCTTTTTTTTCTTTTTTTTAATGATGGCAGGAAATGTTCAGCTCTTGAATTTTCAAGACTAAAAACCATCTCGTCTTTTTGATCCTGTGGTTGTGTACTCTAAAACTATCAATTTAATAATTTCTGAGTTTTCTTCATATATACGTATAGGACTTAGTAGGATATTTCAAATAGTGATTTGGAAGTGAAACCTTTATGTAGAAAGGTTGAGATATAAAACTTGAGAAAAGACAACATCTATAAAATTTTGGTCAGCTCTAGAGTGCAGAGGGGTGAAACTTGTAAAGTCATGGCGTACAGCTTAATAGTATTTAAAATACTATATAACCCACAAAGCAGGGAATCAAATATACAATTGAGAAAATAGATCCAGCACTAGGCAAGTAATAGAAAATAAGATCATATTTGGAATAATGGGCATAATTCTGGTCACCTTATTATGGAAGTGTTGAAACCTCATTGGCTGACATCTGATATGAGGTGTTTTTGGATGTCATCTTGTTTCTTCCATTATTAATTTTGTGCTCGAGGGCAAATGCCAGCAGTGCTCATTTTAGTTTTTACCTCCTGCTGCAACTTCAACTGTCAGAGAGACAGCAGGAGTCAAAAATGAAAGGAGCCACCTTATAGAAATGCTGTGCCACTATGTCATTTTTAAACTGACAGCTTTTTACAGTCCAATTTCTCAGGGAAAGAAAAAAAGGACTTTCATTTTCACCTCCCACTGCTGCTTTGACAGAGAAAGACATTCACCCAGGTTTGAATGCTGGTGGGAGGCAAAAATGTAAAACTGCGGCAGAGTGTTTGTAAGTGGGCTTTGACTACCCCGTAGAAGGATAAGCTGATTTGGGACAAGTTGAACTCTAACCTTTGCTTACCAGGTGGCAAAAGAGAAAAATGTGTCCACCTGCCCTTAATGCAATAGACAGAGTCTATTCTGAAGAATATACATGAATATAGAAGAGCCAGGTACACCTAAGGATTTGAGTTTATCTGAAAACATAAAAATGGCTGTTTTAATAGTCTTTGGCCTTCAAGAAATTGGCAATTGAGAAGATTCTTTAATGAGAACAACCACTGAGGAAGGTAGAGATGTCAAAAAGAAGGAATGTAGGAAAAAGGAGAGCATGTTCCTTATATGAGTAGTGTATAGTAAGGAAAATCCCCTCCAATCAAAAGACTCACAGAAAGAAGCCAAGAAAAAAACTGAATGCTGAAGAGCCACACATAGTAATTTTTCTATAGGTATTAATATAGTAGGTACCAAAGCACACTATTTATGATGGTGAAAGCAAAGTAATAAGGAACAGTGATATTAAAGTACATCTACAAGAGATCCCTCTAGCACCCTAATCTAGCTTCTATTATATGTATAATACTTTAAAAACTCAGAATCCAATATAATAATATAATGTAGTAATAGAATATAAAAGTAGAAATAGCCTCTACTCACTGCTTGATTCAGTTTTTCATTTTCAAGGTATCTGTTACATACTCTTCTGAGCTCAGAGTTTAAATTAATTGCAAGTGACAGTGTTATTCAGGCTAAAGAAATTAATCTCATATCATTTAAAACTGTCTATTGTTAATTTTGTATTCCTTGTTTTGGGTCTCTGCTTCTGACAATGCCCATGACCTTGTCAGGCTGAGAAGGACGCACTTGACTAGAACACGCAAAATGTTTGTCTCTCAAGGACAAGAACATTGAGTATCTCCAAATGCATTGTTTGGTGACATTATCTACAATAGCAACAAAGCTGTGGTATCTGGAAAACATGCATACTTTCCAAGGAAAATAGCATATACCCGTATGGGGTATACACTTACATCTGCATATATGTAGATGTATGTAAAACATAAAATAGTGTGCATTAAACACACAGGTTGTATCTTTGGTTTTCTGGAAGTTTGGAAATCTAAGCCTTGTAATGAAAACCCATCACTGATTCTAATGATATCTCAGTTTATAATTAATGCCATGGGCTTGGCTCCAAACATTTTGGGATAGCAAAACAGCACTCAGAATTCTGCATCTTTTACACATTTTATTTTCTTCTTTTTCATTTAGAATGATTTTGAAATCCTATCTCATTCATCTAAGCTCACTGAGAAAATCTTTTTTCATCATGTATTTCTTACCTTCTGATAATTTTACATGAAGAAAGTTACTTCCAAGTGTCCCGTGCACTTTTCCAAGACACTTGGCTACTACAAAGGCACCACAGTCCTCTTTTCCGTATTTCATTCTCACACAACACATCCTGATCCACAATTTTCCTTTAAAACAAGTGGGCTTGCACACAATCATACTGTCCTGTGCAGATGATTCTGTGGTGAAAGGTATTAAAACAATTCTCAGTAAAATTGCCTCGAGTGTTTCTAGGCCTTATAGCTATTAAAAAAAAAAAAAGGTTGAACACATGATTTGGGCAAAAGTAACACAAATGATGTCTGCATAAGTGCCCTCGTAATATGAAACATTATCAGTTGTATTTATGAAGGGTCTGTTGATAGAAACATCAAGATAATGATAAGTGATACACAAAAAGAATGGGAAAGGATTAATTATATTAAATACATAAAATAAGCAGTACCATAGTGGCTGAACTGGAGCTTCTGAACTGATTGCATAATCACTTCCCAATTCAGTAATTATTTTTCTTATTATTTATTCTGAGTTGTAGCATAAGTTTCACACTTCCTATCAGAGCAATTTACAGCAGTCTCAGAGCAGAATTTTAATCCAGCATTACCGGATGAATCCAGTAAGGGGTAAACCAAGGAGCACAGAGAATTTGTGTGCCTCCGTATTTGAAACACCCGTACGGTCTGCTGAGAGCATCATTTTGTGTAGGTGGGGCTTATTTTGTAGTTGTGGCTAAAGATGCTATAACTGTCTCCTTTTCCCCCTTTCCTGGCTAGCCAGCACTCCAGAGAAACAGTGCTGGAGCAGAGGTAGAGATAGTGTGGGAACAGGTTTTGAGGAAATGGGGAGGGAAGAAATACTCAGGATAAATGGAGCAATTGTCTCAGAGATGTGAATCTCAGAAATGGAGTAAAAGCGGCCAGGTATGTTCAGAGGTAATTGCGTGGAATAATAGAGATCGATTTCTCCTAAGTAATAACCTTAGGGAAGAGAAAGTTTTTACCATTGATAGCAAAAGCAAGGCAAGCTGTAGAGAAATTACATAAAGAAGGGGTTTGGGTTTGTTTTTTTCTTTTCCCCTCATGCTTAATCCAAAGTTTTCTCAGTTTCTATCTGAATTCAGGGTAGCCCACTACGCCTCACTGCCTCCCCCACTTACAGCACAACTGGGTTGTTCTTCCACCTCCTTTCAGTGGTAAATTTGTTCCCGAGTCAGTTTTGAACACCAGCTTCAGAAAGGGACATATCTGTGAAAGTATCTGTGTACCTAATGATTTGCAGGAGGGCTCACTGGAATTTCAGCCATTTTCCAAGAAAATCCCATCAAGTACTACAAGTATCAGGTGATTCTGAAAAATTTCTGCTACATACCTCGTTTTAGAGATTTAAAAGCTCTGGTTCTTAACCAGGGTGATAAAGCCAGAGGCCAGGTCAAACTGAGTAATATGCTGGTTGTGTACTGCGAGTAAGGAGTGGGGCAGGAGAAGGGGAAGAAAGGGGAAAAAAAAAAAAAGCCCAGAAGACAAAAACTGAAACAATATTGGTTTTGACTTTGCATAGACAACTCCTGATAAAAATCTTAATACAATATATATGAAGTCCAAATTCCTCTCTTATTTGCACTGATAGCTAGAGGAAATGTTCTGACTGACAGGAAGTCAGCTCACGTTCTAATATACAGCTTTTCATTACTACAGTGTTATATAGGTTCAGCATGAATCCCCGAGAGCAAATCCCTAGTATATCCTAGCACATTGTTCTTTTCACTCTTGATGGCTGAAATCCTAATTGAAATCTTATGTTTATTTATTTATTTTCCAAACTGTTCTTTCTCTCACTCAAACCTCAAGTGATTTCATTATGATTCCTATCTTTTAATGACTACTTGACCAGCTCTGGGTCTCACCTTGACCACGCTAATGCAAATACTCTGATGAGTTTTACAGGGCCAACTATACGAGCAGCAAAGGCTCACTTCAGTGTGTTTGCATGATTGGACTTTTGTTTGGTAAATTATCCAGGTTCAAATATCAAAGATACCGGGGTTTTAACAGGCAGATTGGTAGAATGATATAACTGCAAGGAGCTACATTTATTTCTAGTATAAATCCCATGACGAAATGGCTGAGCAATGGAAGTCATCAGGATATGGCTGGGATATTGTTAGCGTTGAATCAACAGCTACAAGGGTTCACTTGACAAAAGAATTGCAGTGAGCCAGCAAGAGAAGGGTTCGGTTCTACAGTAGGAAAGCAGATACCAGGGTGGCCAGCAAAGCACGACAGATCTTTCCATCAACCCCATCCCACCAAAATAAAAAAAACCCACACCCAATGCAGACCAACAACAACAAAACAGTAATTACATTCCCTAAATTTTGCCAAATGGGGAAATCTGCTTTTTCTAGCCAATCCACCATGGCATCCCTGGGGTGCTAACCATTTAGAAATGTATTAGGAAGAACACATCTGAAAAGAAACCTGTATTACCATTTCTACAAATGGAAGAAAGCTCCAGATGGAAATGATCCCCTCTGCATCATCAGAGGGAGAAAATTTCAGAATTTTTGCTGTGGATTATGAGGTCACACAGAAAATCCTCTATCTCCTCGAGGCTAAACAGAGGAGGGGCTGAACCCAAGTTGAACTTCATGACTGATTGCTAAACAAAAAGGAGAAATAGCATTTTGTTACATCATTAGACTTCTGACTTGCCCAGAATGAGTTGCAAAGTTTAAAGAAGCTGTGGGTTAATTGTTTTGGGGTTTTTTTTCTGATGGGGAGAGAAAAAATAAGATCTCATGAAAAAGCCTCTTCTCTTCATACTGCAGTCTTCGATAACCAAGGGATTCAAAGGTGTGGACAAAGATTGACTTCTTTAGTCTTTTGTAATCAGAAATGAAAAATAACTATCTTATTTTCATTTCATGGCCACCCTGCTGCTATTATAATTAATAGATATTATTATACTGATATTCTGAAGGCACAGACCTAGTAGTTACTAAGAAAATATAAGTATCTCACAGTAACACATTATATTGTTGCATGACTTACTGAGTTATTGGAATTCGTTTGATACAGCAGTACCTGAGAGTGTTGAAACAATAATAATGAGGGCCTTAAATTAATACAGAACCTTACGATTCCAGACAATTAGAGCTGAAAGTTTTTTTCAGTCGTATGCACACACACATGCAAACACACAAACACACATCTACAGGTATTTGGGTACGGAAGTTTTAAACAGAGCACAAATTTCTTAACACAGGAAGAGACAACCGCACGGCAACTGTGAGGCTGAGGAACTACACCAGAGTTAAATCATAAAATTTAATCTTAAAAAAAAAGAAACCTGTAAAACTACGTCTCAATTTACCAGCCTCTGTTTTGAAAATCTTGCCCAACAGATAGAGAAGGGACCCCAGACGCAGAGTAGTTAATTTCACTTCTCTGGTAATACAGTTAATATCTGATTCTGCCAGAATAACTCACAATGAAGCAGTAAATCTGGGATGCAGCTCAGTAGCATTTAAAAGAAAACTTCTACTACAGTTTACAGAAAAATCACACTATTGTCCCATTGATGAGGAGCTTGTTCATCTTTTTATGAAAGCCAAGAATGTCCCCAAAATGCTGAATGTCTTTTGAAATCATCTGGATCTTAGAATAAGTACCTTCATTACACTGGAAAGAACCTTGGGAACACCTACCTGTATTTAAAGGAATTTTAATTACACAGAGCAGACAACATTTATATACTGCGATTCGAGCAATTCACTTGCTATTAATTGGTATTTTAAAACCTCAGTAATAACATGAAATGTAATACTTCTGTACCAAACAGAGTATTTTGCTCGTGCACTTACTTTCAATCAGATCTGTAAAGATACGGTACGAAGTAAATGGAGGCAAAGTTCAGTTGCTATCTCTTACTGCCTAAAAACGACAGAAAAAGAAAGGTAACATTGTCAGTGTTTTCTGACTTTAACTCAGTTGGGAGGCATCAGTGGTAAGTTTCAACTGCTGAGATGCATTTGATGAAAATCTTAAAAGCAATTGAGTAGTCTAAACAGTTGACTTTTATGAATTTGTATTGCGAATTACTCTTTGAAGGCTCTTTACCTGGGAGGCTTTGAACTGCCATTGTTGTGCTAAGCTTCCTGTATCTGGAGATAACAAAAATTAACTTTTCAAAGATTCAGTGGTCTGGAAACTGGGAAGTTATTTAAAAGGTTTACTTCCAAGAGCACAGCAACACCCCGAACCCTTAATTACTGGAGATGATTTTTAACGCTTATCATTCAAATAAGAAAGGGTCTATTCATTAATTTTTTTTTTTAAACAGATAATCTGAGCTCTTTCATTTGTGGATTAGCTGGACATTTGTTGTCACAGAATTTTATGGATGGTTTGATATTACCTTTGAAAGGTGTGAGGCACTGCTGTATTTACTTCATTTTCTTTTTATCCCTATAGATTTTTTTTGCATGGTCATTAGGAGCACAAAAGCAGCTTCACAGTGAGTTTATCCCTTTCATTTTGTAAGGCATTCCTTAATGGTAAGATATATATGTTTTTATTTCTAAACATAAGGGACCTGATCCTGCATGGTAATGAGTGCTTTTAGTACTTTGAAGCTAACAGGCAGCAAGTTTGTTCAGCATACTGCAGAAGATGATACCCAGCAGGATGCAAATCTGGGCTCAGAGTGATTTAAAAGGACAGTATGTGTTTCAAGTCCCATTCAAACCATATTTCTGCACAAGAAATTTATTTTGACGTGACTGAAAGACAAATCAGGCATTCACCTTCTTTCCTGTGGCATATGAAACCATAGATTTAATAAACTCAGAGAACACAATGTTTACTGCACTAAGATGGCCACTGCGGTGCTAACCCATTCAATCTAACTAGTAAGAAACCATGTTAATTGCAGTAATGCGTTAATTACAGCAAGGACATGTCAGGAATAAACCTTACAGCTACCACAAGCTTGCCTGAACTTGAAGAAATGCAGTTGTTTTTAACATCTGAAATACAGATGTCTGAGATTCCTCCTTTGCTTCACATCCAGTACTAAGTTTGGAAAGAATACAGATGTTTATTTTTACTACAGCTCTTAAACAGTATTCCATAGGAGTCTTTAATTGTCAGTTTTGCTTAGTAGAGAGTTCATAAATTACAAACAGATATCTACACACTCAGACAGCCAGCAGACAAGCCAAAGTATATAATTCAAATCCAGGATACAAAATTTTGCCATGAAATATCAGTAGGATATAAAAATAGTGGTTTTTCAGGGAAAAAAAAAAATCTGCAAGATGCTTGTTTTAAAAAGATAAACTACCAAAAAAGGACTCTAACTTTTCTGAGAAAAACTGACAGTTTGAAGCTGCACAGAGGATTCTAGGGAAAAAAGATTATTGAGAATTGTTTTCTTTACAGACACTCTAAAATCTGCAAATGTGAAGGGAATGTTTTGGTTAGTCAGAGCCTACCTGCATTACTGAGAAGCCTTAATACTCTCAGCAGACAGAATATAAATCTGTTCTCAGGTCACTAAGAGAGTCAGCAGAGCACAGCTGAAAATTGCCAAGTCAAACATCAGAAGAACAGCTCCAGTTAACATCCAATTTGAGCAGGACAACATTTGTAATCTCTAATACTTTTCTAACTCACCTAATCTACAGAGGCAATGTGCTATAATATACACCAAGAAGGACAGAAGTCCATAAAGCAGAAGGAAATGAGTGGAAATCCTTTTCTGTCTAATTGACAGGACCTAATGCCAAATGGTCTTGCCCTTTAAACAACTCTTCAAACACACATGCACAGTCTGGGAGGTGAAGAATGGACAGCGTGTAGCATTCCTACAGATTTCCAGAGTTGTTGATGAGGGGAAATAAGATCATCTAAGTTCTCCCTTCTTCTCCCCATCACCTACCTCCCCCTCAGCCAGTAAAGCTACTGCCTCACACGTTGCCCCCCGAAGGGATACATGGTTGGACTGGCTGACAGATGACATAGGACATGCAGTCCAACACGTGGCTCTCCTGTCTCACATTGTAATCTTGTCTTAACCAAAAGGGAAAGAAGTATGCAAGATTTTTAGCACACAAACACTTCAGAATTTAGCTGGGTTTTATCATACTTTTAAAATAAAAAGTAAAAACCCCACTCACGATTCTGACAAGCTGGCTCAGCACCCTGATCACTGGATGTCCGTATGCCTTAACTCCTGCATACCCAGAGACCCCCTGACCAGGGGTGTTTCTGCACTCACCAGAGCATTACATTAACCAAAGCAGATTAGCAGGAGGAAAAGCTGGAACAGGCTAAAACAGAGACATTCTAAAATCCATTTGAAATCCACACACCAACCAGACAGAAATATATTCAGGCAACACCACAAGAATAAAAGAAATAAGAAGCGCGATTTTTTTTTTCTTTCCCTCCACACAGCTGCAAAATACTGACTGGCAGGGATCAATATCAATTCACTGGATGAAACGTAGGATTCACCAAACCTGGGAAGATGAAAATTACAATGATAAGAGTGAAAATATGCTTCAGAAAGCTACTGGAACACTATTGTTCTTTTCCGTTGAAGACAATTGCCCTTTGTTCATCAAAAGTCAATCTAACTCGCTACAGCTTTCATAATAAGGACTCATGAGTAGGTGTAGATGAAAGAAGAGTCTCTGTTATTTAAATTGAAATCCTCTGCAATTCCTTGGTATGTAAATTACAGATTATGTTATACACTGATAGAGATGGTATAAATAGATCTGGCAGAGTCTAAGGGGACCTTCTGAATTGTTCTAAGTAACATGCACCACTTCTGAATTTGGCCTTGAATGCAGACACAGAGGCGAACACAGCAAGGAAAATATAACTGCTGGTGGAGTAACTTTGAATGTGTCTATCGGCAGTGCAGAAATGAACAGGCGCAGCATGGGAGACGATACATCCTCCCCTACACTCAGGGTCAAACAAGAATATCAGTAAAGAGAGACATTACACTTTATGTGGAAAAGAAAGTTTCACCAAACTGCTTAAGATCCAACAGGAGTGTTAGCAGTAAAATGTCTCCAGATGACAGCAAGACCTAACACCTTGTGAAATCCAGCCCTGCTTAGCACCACTGGAGATGTAAAGCACAAGAATCCATGAAGGTGACATGACACAGGAAACCTTTACGCCTACAGTGGTGATAAGGAATCTTTTTTTGTCGAAAAACTTGCGCAGAAGTATAAGCTTGTTAGTCTTTGGGGAACATAACGTATGGCCTAGCCTTTCAAGACATCCTTGTTTCTTAAATGAGAAACCAAGCGCTTTAGCCTTGGAAGCTGCAAACTTCAGCAGGTCTGCTAATAACAGTACATTGAACTTGTGCCAAAGTTTAATACTCTGTCCTTTCTTCACCTACTGTAGATGATACACGTTATGCTGGAGGATAATATTTTTTATATTGTCACAATCGTCAAAACTGCAACTAACAAGAAGAAACTAGAGGGTGAGCATACATAAATAAATAGTATGTATCATCCTGGCTTTGAAAGGAATATTGCATATGCAATATCTATATTGAAACTTAAATGTCTGAAAATAGCAGAATGGTAATATACAATATCTTGGCCTGGAGCAAGGATGATAGAATGATAAAGCAATTAGGGACCAACCCGTAAGGTTATTTAGGTATCAAGCTGCCTATATTCATTCATTTCAATGGAAAGTAAGATACTAAATATGATTTAAGTAACTAGAAGACAGTGTGGATAAAAGAACATTTTTTAATTATTTTGAGCATGACTTTTTCATGGAGCCTAGATGTGCAGATGATATTTTCAACTAATCATGCTTAGCAATAGAAACATTATGTTTCAAAACGTAGGCTCAACTCTCAAGATGCAAATATATACATAGCATGAGCTGCATGTAATGGTCAAAAGAGGGAAGGATAGGGGCAGAATAAAGACAGAACGATAGCAGCCAATAAACCTGTGTAATAATTTCCAAAGCAAAACTATTTTTATAAGTTGTTTTAGATGAAAAACTGTTGTTTGCTCAGCAAATTCTGTAGGCATTTCTGTGAAGTACACAATCAATATAAACAAATTGTTTTGTATCCCATTCCAAATACAAAAGGAAGAAAAAGCACAACTGCATAACTAAAGACGTATTTCCTATCCTATCTGTGATACAGAAAAAGTGTAGGTAAGGTAGGCATATCCCTTTGCCAGAGAGCAGTGTCTTATTAGAAACACTTCCATTATCTTGTTAGATTTCTTTGTATAAAAATCTTCTCATGATTCTTCAAAAAACCCAGAAATGCCAACACTATTGCTGGTATTTGAAAAGCCCACTTGTAAAGTATAGGGATGCTGCTACTCTGAAACAGTTTAAAAAAAAAAAGGAAACCTTAGAATGTTCTATTAAATGGATCCTGACACACAGAGATGCTGGTGACAGAAAGAAAAGTTAAGCAACCCACCACAGTCTTGACCTCAAGTCAATGACAAGACTGACACTCCAAATCTGTTCTGGCAAAGTGCATTCCACCGCTGCATGAAAAAAAAACTGTGGGACACAGTGATTTATAATTCTAACTCTCAACAAATGAAAGCCCAACATTTTTACACTTGAGTAAAATTGGGCCTGGACAATAGGGAACCAAAAACTCATTTGGATACATGTGGTGTTTTAAAACACATCACCAGGATCCTCAAATCGATCCGGTACCTAATGGCAGGCAGCACTGAGATCTCAGCACAGAGACACATGATGACTGGCTATTGTGCATGCTTAAAATCTCAGTGGCTGCATTATTGTACAAGTTCTTGTTTTGTGAAAGGAGGGCTGAGTGAGACCTGCAAGCAGGGAATTACAGTAATCCAGACAAGATGTCACAGAAGCATGAATTAACGTTTCAGTATCTCTATGCGACACCGCTCTCAAACTTGTTATATTTCTAGGTTGATAATAGGAGTTTTGTTCCCCCTGAATGCACATGATCCCCAAAGAAAAGCCCTCAATTAAAGTTTACCTCTACATTTTGCACAGATGAAGACCAGGTAGTATTTATGTGAGGTACAGTGAAGGAACAAATCTTCAGACACAGTGTTAACAGCATTATTAAGCACAGTGGTCTCATCTTTTTCATGTTTAAAGCAATTTTGGGGCAGTCAGAACTACACTTCATAAGACATGGGGATCAGATGCTCCTATTGAGTCTGTAGCAATATAATGGAAGTCGTCTTTCCTGTAGCTGTGCAAGCTTTTTACTTCTACTCTTCTCATCTTCCCCTGGATCTTATTATCCTCTTTTGTCTACAATGCTTAATCAGAGACACAGCAGTTTAAGCTGATATATGACCTGAGAGATGACTTCTTTATCACCTCTGCACTTTTATAACATAAGTAAGTGATGGATAAATTATATAAGAAAGCCTAGACTGTGACCTGAGCTAATAATTTTTGTGGGCTAAGTCCTGGCATTGTAAGTCTGGCACAGTGCTTGTTCAGGCAAAACCTACACAGGAGTGAGAAAGAGCTTTATCAGAGTCAAGCCCAAATAAAAGCAGAGTAGGAACCTCAAGATTTGGTCTTTTTGACCTTTTACTTAGAATTTCTTGCAGGCATATTGGGCCATGTTTTCAAAAGAATTCAGAAGAATGTAAGTCCTCTCTATGTTGTTTTATAAAACACTACAGTTCTGCACCTACATTAGTGGAGTATTTTCCATCAATTTTCCAAATAAATCCAATATGCTACATAATAGCACTTAAAGTGTGCCAATAAAATAATCAACAGCTTTAGCTTCACTGATTACTTTGTTTAGAAGAGACAGGGTTAATACTGAAATACCTCTAATGCATCTTCTCATTTTATAAGGGCTATGCTTCCATGTTTTGCAAATAAGCTTGGTGGTTCTTCTGGTATCAAAAAAACCCACCATATATTCAGAGCTACAGGCACCAGTCAGCAGCTTCACTCACAAAGCCAAAGATGAGTACGCACTTTTTATTTCTTTTCACCAGAACATCAGGAAAAATGGCTGAGGATGCTCTCTCCTAGGAGATCCTCAGCCCCTGTGTCCAGGTATGAAACCTACCCAAGCAAGTCACTGGGAGCAGCTCCCATGTTCACCTTTCAGACTAAGGTGAGTCGCTGTGCAGGGGTGTGGGACACACTGTGGGATGCAGGGAAGAATATTTTTGGAAAGCAGCTCGGTTGGTTCCAGTGGGCAGCAAGCTGAACATCAGCCATCAATGTGCCCTCGCAGCAAAGGTGGCTAACATTACATGCTGGGGTGCAGCATTTGGAGGAGTGCTGCCAGCAGGTCAAGGGACGTGATCCTTGTCCAGTGAAGGGCCATAGAAACTGTTAAGGGACTGGAGCATCTCTTCTAAGAGGACAGGCTGAGAGAGCTGAGACTGTCCAGCCTGGAGGAGAGAAGGCTCAGGGAGGACTTCATCAGTGTATATAAATACCTGAAGAAAGTGCAGAGCCAGGACCTTTTCACTGGTGTTCAGAGATGGGATGAGAGGCAAAGGGCATACGCTGAAACACAGGAGGTTCCCACTGAACAGCAGGAAATGCTTTTTCACTCTGACGGTGCCAGAACATTGGCACAGGTTTTGCACACAGAGGTTGCACACAGAGGGGTTGTGAAGTCTCCTGGAGATACTTGAAAGCCATTTGGATATGGTCCTGAGCTACTGGCTCTAGGTGGCCCTGCTTGAGCAGGGGGGGAGGACCAGAGGACCTCCAGCGGTCCCTCCCAGCCTCAACCATTCTGTGATTCTGTGACCTAGAGTGCGGCTACAGCCTCAAGAGTTTCTACTTCCAGGTCCCCACAGACTGAGCATCTGAGCCCTGCTACTGGAGCCTCCCTACGGTGCTCATACATATATTCCTGCAGATGGACCTCTACTCTGCTCAGCTGGAGGGAAGCAGGATGAAGCCGTTGGTGCTGCCTGTGTTCACAAGACTGGTCTGTGTGTCTGCCTGTGGTCTGAGTGGCTGGCCGTGTATATGCACATGTATGTGGTGTATCCAGGAGCTCTGTGCTTCTGCATCCCGGGGAGACATTCTCAGACTCACTGCCTGTTGAACACGGGGCCACTGCAGTAGCCTCACCTCCATCAGGCTGTCAGACTCAGCATGACATATTTTATTCTAACAGAACCAGTTAAAATAAATTCAGAACTGTTAATTTTGTAGTTTCCCTTTATCTTCTGTGTCTTTGACTTAAGACAGCATTTTTTTTTCCATACTACTTCATTTCTTCTGCAAAGTCGTAGAGCTGGCAAAATGTAACAACTCTGCTCAGCTCAATAAATATGGATCCAAATGTATAAATAACAAGTGGTAGTTACTGTTTGTCATTACCAGTTACACGCTTCAGCCAGAACTTGTGTTACCAATGTTCAAAAGCCCTGAGAATCCTGGCTGTAGCCTCTGAGCAGTCTCATTCCCCAGTATGCATAATGGCAATACCATTGCTGCTATACTCCAGGAGTGGTAGTCATTCTCAGGGACAAACCTTACATCCGTACAGGTTGTACAGGGCACTAATTCTATCATTACCAGAAAGCAGCTGTTTTCTTATCAGCAACGTGGAAAATCAGCTTCATTGAAACCAACAATGTACAGGATAATTTTGCCTGCTAATATTTTTGAATGCTTTTCCTTTGCTTAAAAGCTCTCTTGTCTGTCTCCTGAATGTCCGGGATTCAGCAATCACCCCCAGCCTGATACAGAAGGCTTTTCTTAAACATCATAATATTTTTAAAATAAGTTTTTGGTTAACTGAACGCTGAGATTCTTTCTTGATGACATGCACAAAGTGAGCTTTGAAGAGAAACAAGAAATATTGCAAGACTTACAATGCAATAAAGATGGGTAGTGTCATGGCATAGGCTTTAAATGAAGTAAATATATATACATATTGTTGCAGAACCAGGGCTACAGTCACTACAGTTTGATGCCTTCACTTCATCCATGTACAGAAGGAATTCAAAGGATTCCTATTAGCAGGCACACCAACCTTCCAATTGAAAACAAGGGACTACAGGAAAAAAAAATCATTTAAGTCAAATCAGGAGCAGATTTGAGACATGTACGTTGTTCCTGTAGAATAAAGTTTTGCACTTATGTTGGCCAGCACAAAGCTAATAAAACCCTACTCTACAAATATCCAGTTAGCAACTTTGTAAATTCAATCTACAAAAGACTAATCCATGTATGTATCTAAAAGCTATGGGAAGGAACATATGGCTGAAAAAAAAAAAAAAATTTGGATAAAGCCACATGGGAAAATGGCTGTTCTTCAGGACAATGAACCAATATTTATATGCACCTTGGTCACTCAGAAATAAAGGGTTAATAATCAGCCCCTGTGTAATCAAATTACTTGTGATTACTCATTTTGTGGTCAAAGTAGGGACGACTTCAGAACAAATACATTTTAAGGATTCAGACTTAACTCAAATAATCTGTGTTTCGACTTGACTTTCCAAAGGAAGTTACTGGTTATGCGACTGCATTTTTACATGAATGTGAGCAAAGTGCTACAAGCATCAGTTCCATGATATTCTGGGTTTGGTTTTGGCCATCTGTATGAGTGAGTTATTTTACTGGGTGATACACAGAAACTATTAGCTAACCTACATAGGTGCTAACACCAGAAAAATGTCACACTATATAGCATTCTGGAAGGAAATGCTGTTATAGTAACCACTGTGCTGTAAGCTGGAGTTTTTAACAACAGGTTCTTCTTTGTGCCACTGGTCTTGAATGAAGCTGGATAAGACAGGAGTGGCATATGAACGAGACCTCTCAACTCAAAAACATATTTCACAGATGTTACAAGTAGTGGCAGCTTTAAAGCGTGTTGACTGGTGGGAATCTCAGCAGAAAAACTTTCAGTAGGCTTTTGTGCATCTGCATGTGTGTCTATGTTTGCATGCATATAAATCAATGGAAACCTCACCTGCGGCTAGCGGGCAGGCTCAGGTGTGCTCTAAAACTGTGCATTCCCACTTCATATACAAATAGAGACTGAAATCTATCACATTTTAACAAGCTGTTACGTGTTAGGAACCTCACTGGTCACCTCCATTCTGGCAGTGCCCGTAGCAACTCACACAACACAAAAAGGCTGTTCAGGGTTGTAACAAAAAGAGTCGTGAAAGTTTTGCAGAGTTTTTACAGGTGAGTGGCCATTTTTTTTCTGGTTTCCAGTATTTAGTAAGTAAATACTCTTGGTTTATTATTTTTAACCTGATACTGAAAAAACTATATTGTTCTTAAACTTCTGTTTTATTCTGTTGTCACTGCACATCTCTATTAAGACAGAATGACAAAGGAAGGTTTTAGCAGGGTTTATAATGTTCTGGTGGGGTTGGACCCCACTATCCCCAAGGTGAGAGCCACCTCTGGTTGCAAAAGACTTCTGACATTGTGGGAATTTATTTACTTTTGATATGGACAGCAAAAGGAAATATATAGTACAAATTCTCCTGAATAGAAGCATACTTTGTAATAAAAGCCAATAGCTATTTCCTAGCTAGTCCCCTTAAAAAACAAATCATAAGCATTGCAAAGTCTGAAATCTATAACAGGACTAGTCCAAAAATAATTAAATGTCCTAAATAATTATGGTCCACCTCACAATTACAGCACAGGGACAATCTATCAAAGGAATGGAGGGATAATTGAGACAATTTGACAGAAAGTGTTGAGGACAAAAGAGTACTGGATCAGGCAGACTAAACCATCAGTGATATAAGGCACCACAGCAGCAAAAACTTCCAAATATAAATATTACCCATTGCCCTG
Organism: Eurypyga helias; assembly: GCF_000690775.1. Classification (NCBI taxonomy): domain Eukaryota; kingdom Metazoa; phylum Chordata; class Aves; order Eurypygiformes; family Eurypygidae; genus Eurypyga; species Eurypyga helias. Next base: position 12,490 of record NW_010230080.1, on the reverse strand, counting down.
GAGTAAAAAGTATAGACAGCTTAAAAGACAACAAATTAACCAGTCAAATCTTATAATGAAATCTGGGGAAGCAGGAGGCTGTCTACAGAGAACTGGGCAGACAGTTAGCCTCTCATGAGGTCGCTCTAAAAACAGTGAAGATTGAATCTGCCTGATTAGAAGTATTTCATTAATCCACACAGCAAATGAGAAAAAGAACATCTTGGCTCAATATACTATAGTATCTGTATTTTAACACCTCACATTTTATGTCTACAAGAGGAAGATTTAATATTGAAGGGATGAAATCATGCAGGCAGCCTATCCGTCGCATGCACGGTGAACCTTAAAGGGGAATTGCAACTGATCCTGCTGGTGGTCTCCACCACCACAGTGTCTTCTGGCCCTGCAAGGCAGACCTCATTCTGACACAGGTCTCCAGGAGAGAGATGCCTGCTCTCGCCAGCTCCACTGGGTTGGTGCTCCTACTGCCTCTAGCCCATGTCTCTGAGACTCCTCTGGCGACTTCCCGAAGCATCAGTGTTGTGAGAAAGGAGAGAACAGCCAAGGAAGTCATCGACAAAGCTATCCACATGCTTCTGCTCAGAACGAGTCTTCACATCAGTGCTTAGAGCTCAGATACAACCAGAGCAAGATATACTTCAGAAACTCATCCTGACAAAATATTCCTAATTCCTGGCTGTAACCAGGCTTCTTTCACTGACTGAAATTAACCCTTCCCACCGAGGTGACCGAGCTGCGTGTTCTCCTTTTTGCACCATTTATTCCTGACACTTCAGGCATCGGTGCTAGAGGTGATGGGGTCCACTGGCCCTCCTGAGCTACCTCAAAATAGCTCATGAGACTCTTCCGGGCTTTGCAATTTACCACAGCCTCATGTATTTTCCACTTAAGGTGGAAATGAATTCTTACGAGCATAAAATAAAAAAGTCAGACTATGAATTAATCAACATTGCTTTACTGCAAGCCAGTGTAGGACATTTATCTAGTGCAGTTATTTCTGATCAGTAGAGCTCTGCTGTAAATTTGCTACAAATTGCGTACTACATTGCCACCTAGTGAAAAAAATTGGAAATTCAGCTAAAATAAAAAAAGGAGCGTACGCCAGTATTTTTATGACACAGGTACCCTGAAAATTCACATCTGTGGTTCCCTTGTGATCCTTCCGTGGTGTGTAAGCAGGTGTTTACTGACCATCTTAATCCTTGTGCCCGCGGGCATGTTTGTGCACGTGTACATTGCCCTGCCTAACCACAATGTACATATACATAATTCTGAATCTATTTTCAACATATACACTTTGATGGATGTCAGCTTTACCCTCAAATATATATATATGCTGCCACCCATGTCAAGGAAGAATAGAAACCTTATGTGGTGCAGTCTGTCACGCCTGTCATCAAACCACCTATGCCTAGGTGACATTAAATCTGATTTGTTAAGAGTGACGAGGCAGTCTAAATTCTGCTTAGATGAAAATGTAGCGCTCATCAGACTGTGCTGGTTTGCTCGGAGTCTGCTACCAACAAGCTGGCCTACCAGAAGATTTGCCATGGTTTCTAAGGTAGGGTGTGGGCATAAAAGATCTCTGGTGGGGCTCCTGGTCTGACAAATTGCAAGTGATATCTTGACAACCACCATATGAGCTTTTAAGTCATGCTCAAGGCAGTTTAAGGACTGACATGGGACATGGCAATGCCAGACAAGAGTAGACAAGATGAAAATGTGCTGATCAGAGATTATGAAGGCATAAGGCAGTGCTGTACTGAAAACTTTTGAATGTACTCAATCACCCTGATGTCAACAGAGTTGTTACAGATGACATCCTCCTCACCACCACTCTGCACCAAGCAGGCAAGGTCATGACCTGAGAAGTTTAAGGACCAGTTTCTCATTATTTTTTCCAGCAAGAAACATCTACTTCCTAAGAAGAAGATGACAAAATTAATTACATGACAGGGAATGACTGTTTGGAAAACTCTGGATCATCACAGAGAGAGACTAATTTAATGCTATAGCTGTTGGCATATTTTGTGTCTATACAGAAGGACACATCCATACAAAAATACAATTCCTAATAAACGTGAAACAAGTGTCAATTATTAATAGCATATGCCAGCCGAGATTTTTTTTTCCTAGCATTGCTGAGTTTGTAATCAAGATTCACATTACTGGCATAGTAAAAAGTGAAGTATGCTTCACTAGCACTAGAAATGGAAGAAGTTCCTTGCAACGGTGTGCTCCATTTTAAGCAGATACATACAGGCATTACAGTGCAATTAAGTGGTAACCTATAATTTACAAATATTTGGCTTCAAAGTCTGTTTGCTTGCTTGCATGTATATATTTACAATCTTTATAGAACAGTAGTGGACAACAGAGCCAAATGCAGCTGACCCAGCTGTGTATCCAATTACTAAGTCATTTGCTGATCAAGGGTTGCTCTTGGTGGTATATTTCCTCAGTTGGCTTCATTCTTGTTAGCATAAAATAATCAGAATGCACTCAAATACATACAGCATATGGAACCAGGTGCTACCTGTGTTTCATAGGTTAAACAATAAAAAATGTGGCTTGAAAGTCCACACATATGTCTTACAATGTCACCTGGAGGGAAGGGTCTACGTCCCATCTGACTTTCAAGGGCATTGAATTAAATCTTTCAGATATATTTTTCAACTTCTAGGTATTATGTTTATTACTTGGATTGATTTGTAATCTGTTTTTCTCCTTGACTGAAACCTGTTTTTATGAGTGAGACACTGAAATAAGATGCTCTTTGATCTACTAGTTCTTATAGACTGCAGATAGAATCATAATTTCATACTGTCTGTAGACTAGCAGGAGTCTGTATTTGCTACTACAAAGCCAAATATGTGCAAAGTTAATGAATGTAAGTTCTTCAAACACAAGCAGAGCCATTGCTTATAACTAACGCTTGTATAGTCCTAGGAATAAGTGCTAGTCAAAGAAGACACTTTTGTTGGAATATCTTTTAATTAATAAAATGTAAATTCCAGGAAAAAAAACATGCCAAATTTTTAAAACTAGAGACTTACTCATTGCACATTATCTGGTCTATTTAATACCTGATTCATATTCCAGATTCTATATCAAATTGCTGAACATACTTAGCCTCTATGCATTTTTACATACGTCTGTAGAAATCGACGTCACAGACCATACGACAGTATAGCAGTACACACATCACGATGGAGAATCACAGAAAAAATAGAGTGATGAAAAGAGCAGCAGTTTAAATTTGAATACATACATTACAAGAAAGAAAACCGATACTGCTGAGGTGATAGACATTGTAAACTGAATTGACAATAACCACTGTTTAAAGGACGTGAATCCTTTGCCAGAGTAAGCGTGTAAAAGAATGGCCCATCACTAACGGACACTGATGGAGCCATTTTTGTAAACCACTGGATGCTATTTTTGCTATTAGAAAGTAACACAGTCCCTCATTCTGTACAATTTTTTTGTGTGCAGTAAACACAGTTTGTACATCTGATAGGAAATTATACACTATTGGAATGCATGTTTGATCAGAGCGAACTCTGATAAGAACAATGAATAAAATAAAATACTTCAGAAATCAAGTCAGAGAAAAGTGAGGGCGCTGTTTCATTAATAGCTCAGGTGACAGCAAGCATCTTTCTTCTCAGAATGGTCTCACTGATTAAAGTAGCTCCCAGGTGGTACATTACTCAGCCATGATCATATTTTCAATTCAAGAATTACTAAAATTAACAAATGTTAGAAAATGTTTCTAAAATTATAATAAGATGTATTTTCTCTCAAAGCCTGTAAGTAGTTTCATCTTAAATAATACTTGTTTGTACAGTCCTTTTGGACAAAATTTCCTTAAATAAAGTGTCACTTAAAGATTGTCAAAATTTCAAGTTCACTGTTTATGGGAAACTTAGAATTTGAGAAAGAAATTAACAAAATAAATTATATTGAAAAAGCAGCCACATTTTGTTCAATTTGTTATAACACAGAGCAGGGACAACTACTCAGGATTCCCTGCTCCTCCTCCCTGCTGCCATATTCCTAGTAACTTGTGGTTTGATGAAAATAGATTAAATAGGTATGTTTTCAAAAATACTTCAGTTCTCAGGGAGAGGGTCTGATGAAACTATGCTTTATCAGTTAATTATGCATTATTATTATTATTATTATTATTTCAATGGCAATGCAGGTAATTTTTTAATGGTGTACATAAAATTGTTTGACACATTTTTTGCACTGAGATCATGTTATTTAAAATAGATACAGAAAATAAAGTTATGCACAGTAGAAAAGAAGAAATATTGTGGAGAAGTTAATTTCAGATTACTTTGGTAGCTAGAAATGAAGAATACTAGGCTCCTAAGCAGGTTGGAAGTACTTCAGTCACCCACACCTCATTTTATACTACTGTGTTCATGATCTGTCTTCGCTAATGTGTGTTGCTCTTCCTTAGTGACTCTCACAGCCACACTAAATACCTTCATTTGTCTTCCCTAGAGATGGTCCGTAGCTGTGCAGGCACTGGTGGTTGCCAGGAGATCGAGTCCCCTGAGCGTATTTACCCGTTGGACTTACTGATGTGAAAGAGGCAAAGGCTGCAGGCCATTTTGCTCATCTCTCAGAGCAGAAGATACAGATCTAGAGCCAGTGTGTCCAGACCACTCTATATTTAAGTCCAGGCTGTTCAGTTTAGAATCACAGAATCATTTAGGTTGGAAAAGACCTGAAATCATCAAGTCCAACCATTAACCCAACGCTACCAAGTCCACCACTAAACCATTTCCCTAAGAGCCACAGCAGTTAATTCACTGCTGTCTGCTTTGAGGATCATATTTCAAAGAAACATCTTGTGCAGTTGGTTGTCAGGTGCCCACCAAAGCTGCTCTATCAATCCCCCTCCTCAGCTTGACAGGGGAAAAAAAAAACATAATGAAAAGCTTGTGCATTGAGATAAGGACAGGGGAGATCTTTTACCTTCTACTGTCATGAGCAAAACAGACTCAACTTGGGGAAAATTAATGTATTACCAACCAGATCAGAGTAGGATAATCAGAAATAAAACCATATCTTAAAACACTTTCTCCCACCCCTCCCTTCTTCCTGGGCTTAACTTTACTCCCAATTTCTTTACCTCCTCTACCTGAGCAGTGCAGAGGGATGGGGAACGGGGGTTGTGGTCAGTCCATCACACGTTGTCTCTGATGCTCCTTCCTCCTCAGGGGAGGATCCTCACACTCTGCCCCTGCTCCAGCCTGGGGTCCCTCCCACAGGAGACAGTCCTCCACCAACTTCTCCGACGTGAGTCCTTCCTACGGGCTGCAGTTCTTCACCAACTGCTCCAGTGTGGGTCCCTCCCATGGAGTGCCATGCTTCAGAAGCAGCCTGCTCCAGCCTGGGCTCCTCTTTCTCCATGAGTTGTCATGGTTTAACCCCAGCTGGCAACTAAGCACAACACAGCCACTCGTTCACTCCCACCATGGTGGAATGGGGGAGAGAATCAGAAGGAAAAAAATGAAAAAACTTGTGGATTGAGATAAAGACAGTTTAATAGGTAAAGTAAAAACTGCACACACAAGCAAATCAAAACAAGGAATTCATCCACCACTTCCATCGGCAGGCAGGTGTTCAGATATCTCCAGGAAAGCAGGGCTCCATCATGCATAATGGTTACTTGAGGAAGACAAATGCTGTAACTCTGAATGTCCACCCCTTCCTTCTTCTTCCTCTGGCTTTATATGCTGAGCATGACACCATATGGTATGGAATGTCCCTTGGGTCAGCTGGGGTCATCTGTCCTGGCTGTGTCCCCTCCCAGCTTCCTGTGTACCCCTAGTCTGCTCACTGCTGGGGTGGTGTAGCAGAAAAGGCACTGACTCTGTGTCAGCACTGCTCAGCATTAAGGAAAACATCCCTGTGTTATCAACACTGTCTTCAGCACAAATCCAAAACATAGCCCCATACTAGCTGCTGTGAAGAAAATTAACCCTATCCCATCCAAAACCAGCACAGGGGTCCACAGGTCCTGCCAGGAGCCTGCTCCAGCGTGGGCTTCCCACAGGGTTGCAGCCTCCTTCGGGCATCCACCTGTTCTGGTGTGGGGTCTTCCATGGGCTGCAGGCAGGTCTCTGCTGCACCAGGCTCCTCCATGGCTGCCAGGGGACAGGCTACCATCATCATGGTCTTCCTCACAGGCTGCCGGGGAATCCCTGATCCGACGCCTGAAGCACCTCCTCCCCCTCCTTCTCCACTGACCTGGGTGTCTGCAGGGCTCACATATTCTCACTCCTCTTGCCCCTCCTGTTTTTTTTCACCTTCTAAATACATTATCCCACATGCGCTACCACGTCGCTGATTGGCTCAGCTTTGGCCAGTGGCAGGACCATCTTGGAGCCAGCTGGCATTGGCTCTGTCAGACATAGGGAGATTTCTGGCAGATTCTCACAGAAGCCACCCCTGTAGTGCCCTCCCACCCCCCTCAAAACCTTGCGATGCAAACCCAATACATCTTGAGATTTAAGTCAGATTTAAGTTCAGAAACTAGCCGTAGGCCAGGCCACACTTACAAGGTGTTTTGGATTCCTACCTCCTATTGTGTCTATAGTTTCACATAGCTGGCAGTTTGGGAAGCTAAGCATGAGTCAGGAGCCTAAAACAGTTTTGTGGACCTAGGCTAGGCTCATGACTCTGCTGCAAACTATCATGTACTTGAAATGTGATATGGTACTCCCTCTAAATGTAAGTTTGAAATACAAACCATGGGTTTTGTGCCACATCTCCAGTAATTCTGCTTACAGGGAAGTCAGACATGATAAATTAGTCCTATTATGTGAAGAAACACAAGCATGCAAATCCTGGGTGTTTTCTAGTGAGTGAATTGTCAATATAAGTGTTAATCAAAGCAGCAATACACCATGTATTAATCTGAAAACAGATTTTACAAAAACAATCTAAAGGAGTAATGCCAGCAGAATAAGAGATACCCATATATTTGTATTGCTTGTGGTTATGAATTTGAATCTCCAGCCGAAATGCAGTCAGCTAGAGCCAGGTACCATATGGTTATCCATACTATAGCTCAACAGATATCCCCCAAGCTACACAGCTGTCCTTCATCTACACGAACGCAAAGAGCACATGCTAGAATATATTATACAACAAACACATTCAGATAAATTGGAGGAAAGCCGTAAGTAGCTCCTTTCAATAAGAAATTCATGGGGTTTATGCACATATATGTATTTCCAGTGAAAATTCTGACACATTCTCTTTACACCCAAATCCAAAAAAACCCATTATTTCTATTTAGAAGCTTGATAATTTTTCTCATGTCACAATAAAGGCTTCTGGTACCAAAGCAGTTCAAAGTTAAGACCTGTTTGGATGGAAATCTGTACAGTAACACCACAGTTTCAGTATGACATTATCCATCCCTTCATCAAGTCTTAAAGGTCCTTTAAGTAAAGTCTATTATTGCTATAGTGGTTGACAAGATTTGTCAAATTTCAAATTTTGGAGCAAAACAAAGTGAACAGTAGCTAGAGGCTATTGGGAAAATGAGCAGGCAATAAAGACACTGGACCAGTTTTACAAATCTAAGCTTAGTGGTGTTTTTTGTTTATTATTTTAGAAAATGTTCTTTCTGAAAAGGCATATATGAATGCTTTTGTGAAAGTCAGGTCAATCCACAGACGATTGTAAATGCACTCAGTAATTGCTGTCTTGCACACCATCACACGTGTTGTTACAGACTAAGGGAGGTCAGAAGGTTAGATATGTGTCCCTTTTTTCTCAAATGACCACCTAGGTTAGCAAGGTGTGCGCCTGCATGACACAGAGCTCCAGGCAATTGCCCTAAGTGCCTCGTAGGTGAACTACTTGTGCTGATGAGGGAGTAGTCATTTACCAGATACTTCTCCTATGAAGCCGATGAGGCCATCCACAGAAGTAAGGGTCTGAAAGGTCAGTTTAACTATTATTTATTCATAATCTGAATTTGTATTTATGCTACAAAAGCAATGTAGGCTCCCTTTTCGACGTGACTTTAAAGTCTGAGACTAAAAAATAATTGTAAAATCACAGCTCCGGAGAGAAGAAAACATAAGAAAAGAGATATTTTATTGAGATTTATCTAGGGTATGTGATGATTCTAATTCATAACATTATTCCAAAACTGAATATCAAAGATGACAGCAAAGACATGAAACAAATCCTTCCTTTCAAGTAAAAGCTTCCAGAATTTGAGAAACATTTAACAGAATGAAAACACACACATATGAAGCAAAATTCTGCTATTGTTTCAACCTACACACTCTTTTGCATTCTGTGGTGTTGCACTTGTGTGACCAGGGAAGGTTGAGGTTATTATACTCAAATAATCAGACTAAATCCTCACAAAGTAAGTAAATTCAGACTCACACCTGCTGCTTAACCATTGGCTTGCCCCCTTGTCTCTTGGCATCATATCCTATGATTTAATCAGTACAGAAGGTCAATTTCTGGCACAAAAATGAACTTTAAAATGTAGTTGTAGCTCATAACTTTGTATTTCTGTGCTTTGTATCTCAGCCATTTCATCTTAAAATATAGTTGGTAAAATGCTATCAAGCGGGCTTTTGTTCGAGTTTCTAGTTTGTCAGTCTACAGCCAAAAAAGATGTATTTCCCATTAATAACCCCTGTGGTTAGTATCAGAGTCCAGTGGAACTTGCAAAGGACAGTAATTGAATGGTTGGTACATCGCTGAAACGGGTTCTCAAAACTACTTTGACCTGATTTGAACACTTCTTCAGCGGTTTAGAAACACTGCAGAGCTGTGGAAACACCTAGTTCAGACACCATGGAGTTAGAACTTGCTGTTTACCACTTCTCAGCCCCGTTCTTAAAATCTGTCTTCAAAGTTTTTCAGCCATCTTTACAGTGAATGCTGTGGGACTGTGACACCTCAGGAAGCTTTATGTGGATGACCTTGAGCATGAGAGATGAGCAGAAGCCAGCATAAAACGAGGGGCTTGGTTTGTACAGACTGACTGTACATGTGAAAACACAGAATGGCATTAGTGTGTCCTCACAAAGACTACAGAGAAAACAACTTGGGCAGAGTCCTCATTTTAGATGATCCTAACTGGGTGAAGATCCTGTTGAAACATTTTGGTAGGCATACCCACACCACGTGAAATAGGTGTAGACGTTGCAAGTTGCCATATTTCTGAAATAATATTTGTATAATACAAGCTTCTGGTTACCCTCCTTTCAACACTGAAAACTTTAATAAGCTCATTTAACAACGTCAAGATAACTTTCAGACTTGGGGGGAAGCAAACAGTAACCTGCTGCATTTGTGCAACAACTTTATTATTGCCATGGATCACATTTATGAAGACATCATAAAGTTACAAGCAGTTGTAATAAAAAAAGCAGTCCTAACGATGTAAAGTGGTCCATTACATGTTCCATATGACAACTTTATTACTGCAGTGGACCAGTACAGCGATTACCAACAGGAAATATATTACATGTAACTCATTTTGAGACAGAATGCTACAATAGGCCAAAATGATACTGTGAGAACATATTATTCTCTGACATGTAATGATTATTTTGAGGTTACAAAGTAAGAAAGTAAGCTACTGTAACTTAGCAATCTGACCAAAAAAAAGTAACAAAAGCAAATTTAGCAGTGGGCACATGACGACTTATTATTGTTTAGCTGTTATTGATGGCTGCTTGGTTATTACGTATAGTATCTGTGATTTTCCCATTATAGATGTTAATGCTCATTAATGTATTCTCAAGGATCACAGAGTGCTAAGCTGATGCTATCTATACGCTGTGTAAACTTAAGAATGAAATGGCAACCTGTGCCCAGAACACTTTACGGTACAAGTCAAAGAGACCCTGTATCACACGGAAGATTGCAGCGGAAGGCAAGAAAACATGAAAACAGTATGGGAAGCAGAGGTCTGGATAATCATGGGATTTAAATGGGTTTTTGACAGACGCTGAGTTTTATGGAGGATTCAGGTGAGGACAACTAAGTAACTTTGAAATTATTTATAGATAGCTCTTCGCGAGCATGAGAGAAGGCAAAAGGGTCTTTCCTAGAAGGTTTAAGGGGTAGATGACAGAGACATTCACCACAAATAAATCTTTTCCTTTCCAGTTTCGTTCAGTGAATGAGAGAACACATGTATTGTAAGAAGCCATGAAAGAGATTGAAAGAGAAAAAAAAACACAAACAAAAAAACAAACAAACAAACAAAACACACCCAAAAAACAAACACCTGAGAGTAGGGTGCTTCCACAGATCTACTCAAAACAGAAAACCACAACACAGGGTCATATATTTTTTAATTAGAAGCATCATGGATTCAAAATCCTAGGTGTCAAAAAAATTCACATTGAAGTTTCCATAGCAAATGCCAATCAAACACTTGACTATTTTTATTAGGAAAATTATTCTCAGGTTTGCTTCTTGTGCCTTCGTGTATGTTAATATTAGAAAGTGTAAGTAAAATCAAGATTAAAATATAAACACATTACAGATATAACTACATTACTTGATTAGATTTCAAAGCACACTTATGGAAAATTTGAGACAGCAAAAAGCAGCTAGGCATGCATTTTTGAGCAGATGGTGCTAGATAAGGTCATGCAGATATAATTGAGGTCAGAATTTGGCCACTGTAGGAACAGACACTCTCAGTGAAAGAGGTGAATTTCCTCCTGTGTTTTTCATTAATTACTCAGTGACATGCAGTCTCACTGATGTGTGCTGTAGATCCTCTCAGTAATCCCTTGTCCACACAAGTTTTTCTCCAGAATATTTTTTTGGTATTAAGCATTTGAAGAAAAATTCTGTTTGTAGAAACACGCATTTGCTTTTTGAGTTGCAGAGGCCGAAGTCTAACAGTATCACCATTTACCTTACATACAGCCGCTAAGAAAACAGTAAATATTGGGGTACAAACAGATTAAGGCGCATTCTCTCTGCTGATGTAAGAAGAACTGATATAAAACAACAGCTAATTTTTATGGAAATAAAGTTTTAAATTCAAAGACCAATTTTAAAATACTTCGTATCAGAGACAGAAGGCAAATCAAGAGCCCGGATGGATGTAGCAGAACTGACTTGCAGAGTTGTCTTGGGCAGATAGTGCTCAAATTCTTCTCAGCTTTCAGCAAGTAAACCCAGAGTTTTATTGATCTTGCTGTTGATTTTACACACCATGTCTGAGCAGGGTTTGCTTTGTGATTTTTTTCACACAGCATAAAAATATATGATAATAAATAACATTGTATACAAATGCATGGGTTCATTGCTGCATTTATTTCGAGCAGGAAGCCATTCCCATTTGAATGCCACTTAGAAAGCGTACCACAGAAATCGAACCAACCCAGTTCCTACATGGGACTCAAAGCATAATGTTATGCTGTTTCAAGTCGTACGAAATACTCTCTCCACAGCTGTGCAGACTCAGCCTGCAGATGCAACCATCACAGCCAATACTTCTATTTGAATGACACCCATATCAAAGTGGTTTTCTTTCATGATGGTTCATTTTATCTGGCTAAAAGAAAACAATATTTGGAAAACATCATTAATGTATCAATTTGAAGAACATGTTTGACTATATTTTCCTTGTCAATTATTACTAAATTAAATTCCTAAAAATATTTTGCTCTGTTTTCCTTCAGCTAACATTAATTCATCTCTCTGTTTTAGGCCCTTTTCCCTTCCCTAACAGCTTTACACAGAAATACGTGACAGAAATAAGAACGGTAATATCAGAAATAAGTCAGCTAACGGTATTTACCTGAGTAAAGGTTTCTCTAGACTACTCGTAGTTTTGCTTTTGCGACTGGCTGACACCAAGGCCATACTATTACCAAAGTCTAACCCAATACTGTACTTTATTATTTTGTGACTTATGTAATAAAGGATAATGTGTTTCTTTTGTGACAACCATTTCATTCCAAAGTCTGTGGATCGTTCTGTTAAAAATAATATTGCTTCAGACTTCTTAAACCACCTTGGGTGCACTTAAACTTTATGTGTCCCTATAAACATGAGCTGGCCGCACACGAGGCCCACAACCACCTCCTCTTACCACAGGCCCAGCGGCACCGCTGGTGAAGTACAACTGCGTTTGGCCCATCATATAGTGAAAAGGGGTAACGAGAATGAGCTGAAAGGCCTGAAAAACTGACTGGCTGCCATGGCAACGGCAGGTGGCTTTAAACCATTGCTAATGGCCTATCATGAGAACCTCGAACGGCAGGGGCAGGATTAAGAAATTACTTGTTGCATGGTTTATGATTTATATAAGGTCAGGCTTTTCACAAATTCTCCCGTAAGCCGCCCGCTCCAGCAGATCCTGAAGCGAACCCTTCGCACACAAGGTCCCTGTGCCGCTTTTGAGGAAAACACCTCAGCCAACCAAGCAGCACGTGAAGGTGCTAGGCCCGGTGCT
>NW_010230079.1:0-23833 GCF_000690775.1 Eurypyga helias | reverse complement strand
CTATGATTCTATGATTCTAAGTCCCTTGAGAGTGCCCTGCCAATGAACTACAACCCAGTGGTGAACCGTCTGTTCCTAGAAGTGAGTTCATCCTCTGACCCCTCTGATTCTGTGAATTTTTCGGTGATAGTAAACTTAGGAAAAAAAAAATTTAAGCATCTCAGTGGCTTTTCAAGCCAACAAAGATACTTACTACTCACTTGCTAAACACTTAAAAAGTCTCACGTAAACCAGGGGAAGCTGAGCAGGTAGAAGTGCATGGAGAACATGGGGGGTGGCTTCTACTTCTTGCTGCCTTCCCAGCACTGCACTGCTGTGGGAGCCCCTCCACAGAAGCAGGTTCCTCAGCACCTGGGCTTTGATTCCATCAGTCCTCATGTGGGGAGTAAGGCTGGTGTGTTTCCTGCAGCAGTTTGTAGGGTTTTGTGCAGGAGAAATGTAAAGCAGCTCGAACGGAAAGAGAAAGAAAAGAGAAAGCTCAGTGACCCTCGCCGGTGGCTTGCCTCTGTTGCCTTCCAAACTTCTTCGTTCAGATAAGTCGATTCAGAAGCATCCGCGTGCTGCCCTGCTGTAAGAGCGGCTTTCCACAAGGACTTAGCGTGCAAAAATCCACGTGTAACAGAGAGTTTTCAAAATACTGAGCGAAAGAGGCGGTGCTTGATGCGTGAGTGGTCTGCAACGAGCACGGGAACACTTGAAGAACTGAACTGAGAAAATGGTGGAGTCCTGGTTTAAAGTTCTTCCACAACCCCCTGCGAAAGGAAACAAGGCTGGCAGTGCTTCAGGAGGATGGCTAAGCAACCTGGGGATTACTGGGTGAACTGGGAGACTGTGAGTCTTAACAGTTGTAGTTCAGATTAAAGACATATAGGTAGGGGCCAGCCCAGGGAAAGTGGGAGTTTTTAACATTTTAGCAACTTTTGGGCAGTCCTGGTTATCTGGAATGAGACTCAACCCTATTCCCAGTGCTGTCATACCACGTCCTTCTATTTTACTACCTTGTTAACACTGTCTTGTTCTACTGAAAAAGTCTTTTCAGTCCTGTTAACCATTTAACTGCTGTATCCCAAAGCCATCACAAAACAATGATGACTTAAACTCCTCTTTAATTGTTTCCAAACACTTTTTGTGAATTATGAGAGATAGTTTTAGGCTAAAAAGATTGACTTGGACGATTAGTGTTAGCATTTGTCAATTCGAATATGTGGCCAGCATTCACGAAAAGGATAACTTTCCTGAAATACCCTGTATGAAAGTCTGTACAATGATAACAGAGCTGTAATAAATGGAAAAATCAGATAGATGTTCACATTTGAAATAATTATCTTAGAAAAGACACAAGTGGAAGAGGACTGAGGTAAGATTGACCAGGCACAATTCTGCCATGAGTTGTGCTGGGAGGTTGACTTTACAACCTGATCATTCTTTTATCAGCTATTGCAAGCGTATAGGCGAAACTAAGCATTAATATGCAGGTCTGGAATATATAAAAGGTTATAAAAGGTTAAAAACTATTTGGATTATATAACTGTGAATATTATTACTCCCGTAGTTCAGAGACTCCAGTCATAGCTAGCTCTTCGTTATTCCTGGTCATGGGGAGGACTCCGGGGTTATTAGAACAGCTGTATAACATGGGTACTACCAGAGAGGTAAGCAGTTGTATGACAGCTGTGTGGTGAGTCCCTGCACCTGTGTTCTCTTCAATCTAGCACCTCTGGGGGAAGGATCTGGCAAGAGGCATGTTGCCCAACACTAAAAATTCTCATCTTGAGTCGCAACAGAACGACAACAGTCTGGGGATCAGAAGTGCCAGCCCCCTGATTTCCAGCAGCGCCCTTTTCTGACTTGCATCTCCTGAGATGCCGGCTCTAAGCCAGGAAGGAAACCAAGGCTGGTCGAGGCTCCCCAGAGACTGTAGAGTGAAGGGTGCGGCGCCCTGGCAGGTCCCAGCAGAGGTGATCATTAGGCGGAGTAAGGGAGAAGCGTAACGAGCGTGATTTGTTGCACGCCTTCACAATTCATAGTACCCTTTTACAGCTTTGGGGAGGTTTTCAGGTAATGTCATGAGAACGCAGTAACAATAGATGGTTTCAGCATTTACGAGGTATGGTTTCAGCATTTACGAGGTACTACATCCCATGAAATACACAATGCCTGGTGAAAACAGCTTTTCTAACAAAGAACCTCGAGTTAATGAAAAAGCAGTAGATATTCTGGAGTAGCAGTGTGTTCATTTAGCAAACAGATGTGGCACTTACTATATGCATCTCCCACCCCAGCCATTTGTTATCACGCCTTCGCCAAAGGTTACTTGAAAAAAAGAATCACGAGAGCACTCCTTAGTCATAAACAGCAGCTGGTGAGGCTGTAACATCCTGAAGCCCCTGCAGCTGTTGGCTAAGTGGATGCATGTCTGAGCTCCTAGGCATCACAGTGTTTCAGGTACTTCTGAGTATCTCACCCAGAGTCCATATGCAACCTTTATTATTCATTCCTCTTATTGTGTCTCTACAGCATATAGCGATTTGGGGTATTACATTATAAATAAGCTGCACCATGTGGATGAATCAGTGGGAAGTAAAACTCGGAGGGCCTTCATTTATCTTGCTGCCTTCCCTTTTATGGACGCCATGGTGAGTGCCTGATTCAGAACTGAACTTAAATATGAATGGTTTGGGGGTTTTCTCTTAGATGGCCTTACTTCACAAAGTCTGTTATCTGATGGGAAATTGCAGGTGTGCAGAATGAAGGTGTAATTTGGGAGCAGTAGCTCTAGATATACCTGGACACATCATTTCCTGCTGCCAAAAAAGCATCGGGGCAGACCTTGAATATCCAGAGATCATGACAAATGTAAAAAACCTCAGCTGCCTGGTTAGAGTAACTGTATGTGCATGCTGGAAAGCACTTGGTCGTCTTGTGATAAGCTCCACCGGTTGTCTGTGTGTGTCCTCTGCACTTTGTAGTGAGAGAGTTGGATTTGCCATGCATTTCCAGATCTTCTGCAGAGCTCACCAGGAATAAGATCAGTATTGTCTCAAAACAGATTTGTTGAAAAGAGGTTTCTTACGGTCAATTTTTTCAAGCACATCTAAGTCCAGTACATCTCACACGCTTGGGCAAGAGAGCCACACACGGGTTATTGCCCACGCTGCTGCTTCCCAGATCACCAGGATTACTGCTTGTGGCCTGCACAAACCTAAAAATATGACAGTTCTCTTTAATGCCTCTGCTTCTGTGTAAAACTGGTAAAGGAGCCCCTTCTCATGGTGTGCCTCCAACACTTACTTTGCCACTTTGTCTGCTTGAAACAATCACTGACAACAAAAAGAAGTTGGATCATTAAGTTTTCTGGACAGGAATGGTGGTGAATGAGAAGCAACTGTTTTCCCCACAGATTATTTAGTATGATAATCCATCCTGTGCAGCATCTGTTATATGAAGAAGAGGCAGTTTCTTACTCGATCTGCTCAGAAATTTCTATATAGTCTGTAAAATTATTCCCATTCTCCCTGCTAGCCCTAGCAGTGAGGAACTGAATGCAGCAGTGCTTTCTCTGCTTGACATTTGCCCAGGTTCACACCAGGTACTGCTGGTGGAAAGGAGCTCTGGAAGTTGTTCATGTACAATGCAACAGCCAGAAAACAGCATTCTGCGACCTGAAATCTTTCACAAATGTCATAGTCACTTCCCAAACTCTCCTCTGACATTTTTTAGGCATGGACCCATGCTGGGATTCTGCTGAAACACAAGTACAGTTTCCTGGTGGGATGTGCCTCCATCTCAGATGTCATAGCTCAGGTAATGACTCCTCTACGCAGTCACTGTTTCCATTGCATTACAGGCTAGATGCTTTCCTAGGCAAGGACTCCTTTGTACGGAGACTGTCTTCTCTCTCTGCTGGGAACAACACACCAGAGGAAGTAATCTGGTGTCCTGTTCTCCGGTTGTTTCCCCATCTTGTGGAGGCTGTTTGCTGACAGTTGCTGTTCAGGCTGGTCTCGTGTGACTGGATCAAGTCATCCCAAAGCAATGTCAGGAGAAGGGAACCAGGATTGTTTGGGCTAGGGCCTTGTCTTCCAGCACCTCCACAACACTGTTTCAGAATGGCTGAGGAACAAGCTCTATGTACACATGTACATCTGGGACAAAGAAAGGTCAGGCAAAGAGACCGACGGCTTCTACCAGTCCTGAGGCTGACGGAGTGCCCCCATGGGCATTCCCTCCCACGCTTTGCACAGTCGCACTGAAATCCTGAGTGGGGCTCATAGGTGGGGAAGTGAAGGGCAATTCTCCAGTTCACCTGTCAGTTTTGCCCATGCTGTCTAATCGCGTGAGGTGCAGTAGTGTAGGCCGTTGTCTGAGCATCTGTGGCACTGTTCTTGACACTGGTCTGAAAGGAAACTGCTCGCAAGTGCAGCCGTAGGGATCTGTGGTGATAGCTCCTGGGTGATGCAGAGAAGACCAAATGGTGTTTGAACTTTCTTTTATGAGGGAGGTGTTAAATATTCTGTTGCTTTGATCTAGACACACTTAAAAAACAACGTTCCTACATATTGCTGATGGCCAGCGTTGCAGCATTTGAGAACCAATATACAGCCCTCTTTTTGAAGCATATATAAAAATATTACAAAATGGAGAGTCCCAGCACCTGTAAAACAGTTGCTGTGCAGCCCCATTACCAGCTGAATGGTGTAATGACTGGGTAAGAAGAGGATAATAACAGTCCAGCATCAAAGGAAATATGAAGTCAACAGCATTTAGTTCAATTTTCCATAGCATTTCCCTCCCACTAAACACGAGCAAGCCATAAACCAGGTTGAACCATTCAGTCAGCTGCTATTCTATGTTTGGCAGGTCTGCCCCTCTACAGTACTGCCCTAAATCTCTGAGGATAATACCAATTACTGCAAATGACCTTAACTCTCAGGATCTGCTCTTGTTCTGATGTGACCTACAAAGTTTGCTGACACTAGATGAATGTTGGGTCACATACAGCTAAATACAGAAACAAATGCTTATTCTGGCCATGGTACACGTGCCCTTTCCACAATGGTTGGTGAGTGGGGTGCCAGCATTATGAAGAAGAAGACACCTGTTGTCTTCTCTCAACAAAATACTGCACAGAGCAAGAGCAAATCTGGAAGACAAAAAGGTGTGATCCTTCAAACCCTGGAACTCCCTACACCTACACTTACTCCCTACACAAGCAATAGGTGCACAGACATTAGCTATTTCTCCTTGGGTAGCTTCATACACATGCTGCTTGTGACTGACCTTTGCTTCTGTTTACTGAAAAACAATTCTTCTCTAGGGTTCGGGAGAGCGGGTTTGCAAACCTTCATAAGCAGCGGGGCCTGCCTAATAAACATCGGCACAGTGTGATTTTCCTTAAGAATTTCATGAGCTCTAGCAGTGAAGGAGAAACCTGCCCCTGAACGATGTGTTTTGTGCTTCTTGTCACCCCCTTGAATGCCAGCATGTCCCAGCAGGGTTGTCCTTGTTTCTAGTGTTCACGTAATGAAACACGGTTTCGTTCCCAGTTGTGCCCCCATTCACAGACATTTGGAATTCAACAGGCACGCCATCAGCTCTGTACATAATGGAAGAGAATAAATATTCTATTAATCAATACCTTTGCATTTTCTGGATTGAGGATTTAATCTTAGGAGACTGAATTATGGGCAGTTCATTAGCCCAGAAGTTTCCATTTCAGTTCCATCAATGTGGCACTCAGATAACAGATGAGGGAATGATGAAATACTGAAATTTCACTCAAAAAAAAGTAGAAAATTAGAATGACATAAGACTTCTGCTTCTAAATGCGGAAGTGAATGAAACATCTGGCTTTTTAATTGCCGCTGTCCTCTCCGGACCCCAGGGTTTAGAAGCTGACCCTAGAGGCATGTCTGCAGCCTCACTGTATATCAGAATAGCACGTTCTCCTGGGGAGGGTGACACTCAGCCAGGCTTGATGCCAGACCTCGCTAACCTACTCCTATTTATGGCCTCTAGTCTGACACCGGCCAATTCTTTCAAGTACAGTTGAACAGAGCTTCTGTATGATGTTAACTCTTGCTCTTCTCATTCATGTGACCAGATCGAGGGCAGGGGCCTGGCTGAGATTTCTAAATGCCACAAGCTTGAAATCAGATACTGTAGTCATACATGGCTGTTGGTTCAGATGGACTAGCTTGGAGTCGGACGGGAGATGTGTTGGCTCTGAAAGATCAGCCAGACAAATTACTGATCATTAATTCCTTTGCCCTGCAGGTTGTTTTTGTAGCCATTTTGCTTCACAGTCACTTGGAGTGCAGGGAGCCTCTTCTGATCCCAATCTTGTCCTTATACATGGGAGCACTTGTCCGATGTACCACGTTATGCCTCGGATACTACAGGAACATACATGATGTCATTCCTGACAGAAGTGGGCCTGAAATGGGGGTACGTCTTAATATTTTGCGCCTTTTTGAAGTCAGTATTTTTAAACTTCCTTGTTGTGTTACAATACTGTATTAAATCACTGTGTGTGAAGGGCCTGCTCTCTGCATCCTGCAGGGAAAAAATAATTTCTCGTAGAGAAGCAAGGTAGAAGCTACTCCAGCAACGGTGTGCATGAGGCAGTGCTTCACGTGGTACGAATGTGCAGTCCACTGCGCACCTCTGTACTGAGCTCTCACCTTCTAGTGCAGTGAGACACCACGGAATGAACTAAGCGGGCAACGTATTTCACAGGGAAGAAGGTCTCAAAATTACTCTTTTTCCTCAAGTGTCATATTGGTGTTCACGTATCCTTGTCTGATAGCCAGAACAGATTATACAGGTGATTGATAACTTATTCATTATTTATTGAGATCCATGACACAGCTTCTTTGGAATCAGTATTGCTAACATGGGTGAAAATATTTTAGGATCCAGCTATTGAAAACTCTTAAAATGAATATACAAAACTGAGAGTAGGTGGGGAAAGCAAAAATCCTTTGTCTGTGCTTTTGGTTCAGTTCTGCGTGTTTCTTTCCAAAGCCGCCACTTCTTTTTTTTCCCTATGTGTTACAGGGAGAGGCTACAATAACGAAGATGCTGAGTTTTTGGTGGCCTTTGGCGTTGATTTTGGCAACTCAGCGAATAAGTAGGCCCATTGTCAACCTTTTTGTCTCCCGGGACCTAGGTGGCAGTTCTGCAGCCACAGAGGTAAGAAAGTCAGTGCTCCCCATGACTGCAAATAATCGTTTACATAGAGTTGCCTCTGTGTTTTAATTCTCAGCCATGCTGGTAAGAAAAAATTGTCCTAAGAACATTTCTGTTTAGTGCTGTCTTTATCCTCGAAAAGATGACTGCTTGGACTCTTACCCATGAGCATTTCTGCCAGGCCTAGTGGGACCACACCCTCAGCAAGACCAGTAGGATTTTTTCACTGAACAGTTCCTGCACCCTAGGTTTTCATGCTCTACATACAGGTATATATGCTCTGGAGCATTCAGATCCCAGAGTTTACAGGACAGTCATCAGTAGCCCCATGTTCCACTGTTTCATGTCGTATATTTATGGGTAGACAAACTGATGTGAAACAATCCTACTGTTAGTAGTCAGTGCATCACACAGAAGAGGGTAGAGATGTAAGGAAGCACATTAAAAAGCATCTGTCTCCTGGCTGGGATATGAAATGCACCCTGATTCTCATGAGGAATTTCAGACTACTCTGATCATCTCCTACAGCTGATGGTAGCCGGCCGGGCTTCTGATTGTAATGCAGAGCCTTCACCAGTGCTCACCATGAGCTGACCTATTCTCCAAAGAAGTGTGAGGAACCTTTGCTGCGAGTTTCGGTGAGAGGATGTCTAGATCCATGTAGTCATTAGCTCATCTCATGTTTTTTCTATAGGAAAAGCAAAGCTGTAAGATACTAACTGGAAAGGAAAATTGAAACAGCTGATGTGCCTAACAAACCTTCTCTCAGACTGCTATTTTGTCATAGGCAATAGGGTGTATTTCACTTACTCAGGAGTTGCCAGTGACTGCAAATAAACAGCTGTGGAGAGAGAATTTAGGAAACAAAACGCTTCTATATGTGTAAATCGGGGATCAGTCTATGCGTCTCAGTACAAGGGGAGCCAGAGTGGGTTAGCAGAGATCAGTCTTGCATTTCTTTGTGACTTTTGATTTTAGATGCATCACATTTCATGGCTGGCCTGTGGCATTTTGTTGTATTAAGGTGACTCCAAATACCAGTCAAAGCTGGTGGTTTGCTGGCCTTTTTACACAGACAGTAATGACCACGTTTCCACTTTATCCAATTTCCAAAATAATTGCCTCTGAAAAGGGAGGTGTTGGCAACACAGATAACATCAGTGCCTGGAACATCAGTATACACAGCAGTTTTACAGGTCCCCAGTTCAATAATATCAGCAGCTTTCAATGTAGTCAGGATGTCCCTGTGAAGGACTAGGCTGTAGCACGTTCATGAGGACAGCAAGTCCACTTGCTTCTGTTTGGACTGCCAGCACAATTACGGTGATTGGGGTACTTTTTTTGGTGTTGGGTTTGATAGGGGACTTTTTCACTTATCAAATACTGGCTCTAGATATTTAAGAAAGCTTTCACGCATGTATTTTGGGATCCCACCAACTGAGGAAAAAACACTGGAAGAAAAATCACTGCTTAAAACTGCAATAATTTAATCAAAGTGGAATCTAACATACAAAATGTGGTAGCAAAATAATTATTTCTTTAACAGTTACTGTGTCTTTGCAGTCTTTTTGGACTTCATCATGAAAATAAACAAAGTATCTTTTATATTCCTGATTTGATTTAACCCAGTTACGTTTCATACAGGTGGAAATTCTGCTGAAAATACAATAATGGGTGCAGCATGAAATGGCAATTAAAAAGGGTACCATCTTCAAATTCCAATTTGTTTTCTTTGAACCAATTACTTTTACAAAGTAACTTAAGCATTATTGAAGCTATGATTAGCAAGGAAGAATCATCCTACTCTCTTGTCTGTGGATATCACTACTTTCTCTCCTCTTTTTAAACAGTGCAGGGAACAAATTAGCTTGCTGCGTGGTCCTGTGTTTGTACAGGTCTTTTTAACCAAGCAAGGACAGCAGTTACATTTATAATGGGAAAATGGGCTCAGATAACCCAGAAAATGTGCATCGAAAGTTTAGGAGTGAAACAGCACTAGGTAAAAAAAGGTTGTTCTTAACACTACCATGGCCAGGTGTAAAATGAATCTGAATTGAGGTGAATAGTAACAGATCTAAAACGCTGAACAAAAGGCAGTCAAACACTTTGATTTCTGGATTTAAGAGGCGGTATAGTCTCAGTATAGATGCACACTTTGGCTCTGAGGACTAGAAAACTTGGGGTGACAGTAGATTTCCAAGCAGCTGCAGGAAGAGCTCCTTAAAACCCTTTGTACGTGAAGGACATGAATTGCATGTATTTGAAATTTTTCTTCAGAAATCAGAAATGGCAGCAAAATCTTTCATACATTAGTACGTGCGGGGGTTATGTCTTTGATGTACTTCTTGGACTGTACTTGCGAAACAGCAAAATCTTTCATACATTAGTACATGCGGGGGTTATGTCTTTCTTGCGAAAGCGCAAAAGGGCCTAATTCTAAATTGCAGGCAGTGAATTGTTTCTCATGATAAAAATGGCCACTTGGAATTGTTTTTGTCTGGTTTTCGTTGATGAGCCACCTTTTTTTGTCTCTCAAGTGCCTCCTGCCCCAGAGCAGTCCGTTTGAAGTGTGTCAGCCACTGAGGCCTACTGTTTTGTAGTCAGTCTCTCTGTCTTCATACTTACAAATAACCGAGTTAAATGTATGTAAATTAAAATTATGAAATCTGTTCCGAAGCTACCGTGAGCTGTCAGGCGTTCTGCTACTCATGTATCTGTAGGTAAAATAACTCACGAACAGTGTGGGAGGGAGGTATTCGGCTGGCTGAGGGGCACACTCCAGCTCGAGTTAACTATTATCCCAAAATACCAGAGTGATGGTCAAACGACAAAGCTGAGAAACGTAGCTTCAGAGCACAAAATATTTCTTCAGCTTAAAATGCTGGGCTAAATGGTGGACACTCTGACAGTCTTCCTGAAACAAAGACCTACGCCTGCCTGCTTTCTCACTGCGTCAAGGTCAGTGTGGTGACACTGATGGGAAGTGGCACCATGTGTTCGTTTAAGTGTCCTGTTCAAAGATCTCAACTTCATGTTTCCCTGTCTCTTATCTTAGGCGGTGGCAATTCTTACAGCCACGTATCCTGTGGGACACATGCCGTATGGCTGGCTGACAGAGATCAGGGCAGTATACCCTGCTTTTGACAAGGTGAGTGCCCACGCTGGGGGTGTAATACATACCTTTCACGTGTGTTCACATCTGTGGTCCTCCTCTCTGTTACAACATCTTAATTTAGGGGTGGCTTCAGTGATTTCAGGGGAATTTTTGTGAAACAGATATGAAGAAAGTTTGTTCTTGGCTTCATAGTCAAGTATAATCAACCAACCAAAGATTAAATAGGCTGCATTAATGGCCATCTATTGTTTTGCTTCTCTTTACTTTTGATGCTTATTGTTCCTCATCCCACTGATAAGTTTGTCTTAAAATTCTAATTAAAATCAATCGGATTTTGGCAGCGTCGAGCTGTTGTCTGATGTATGATTTTAACCTTAGCTCTGTGTTGCAAGGTATTAAGCTACCTTTTCAAAAAGATAGGTGCTGTATTTTTAAGGATTTTAAAAAGCCCTCACTTACTCACTGTGATGTAGCTACTTGGCTAATGAAGTGATTTCTCACAAAGTGTCCATCAGGGAGCGAGCAAGCTCACGTCTCTGCTCCAGATTCTGCGGTGTCTCTCAAATGGTTTTGGGTTCATTTGCGTATGTTAATATTAACAAAGGTTGTTTCACAGGCTGACAGTAACACAGATAACATACATTATTTTAGTCATACTGACTTAGCTGACCAAGGCTATGAAGATTCTTGTTGGCAAATCACGTAATTACGTAAGAATGCAAGGACTGTGCCTGGAACTGAGCACAGAGTAAATTAGAACCAAATTAATTTTGATTAGACTCTTCTTTTGCTCTGTTTTAGAACTGGTACTCACTATCCCATATGTTAGGCAAAGAACAGCCATGTCCTGTGACACTCTAATTCACATGCCAGATCCTCTCCTTCCCTTTATTTACCAATTAGTGACTGAACTTCCTGGTTCCAAATACTGATGAAAAAAATGTCTGCTTGCCCAGGGGTGTACTCAACTGAAGCAAGCTCCGTTTGATATGATCACTGTGTTTCCAAGGGGAATTTAAAAACAAATCAAAGAAAAGTCAAACCAGTCATAACTTCCTAACCTGCCTGTGTACAGCTAAATTGACTTGTCAGATGAAATACAACAAGCAGGCTTTCTCAGAGATCATGCTGCTGAACAGGAACTGCAGATGCAAAACCAATAAACTGCAAGATAAAAATGGGTTGCGCCAGGAAACACAGGGGCTGCTAACCTCATCTGTAATGAGCTACAATCAGATGCGCTGTTGCCAAGCAAAATTAACAGCAATTAAGACTCTTAAATCCAGGTCTCGTTTAGCTGGTGGAAGATTTGCTGACAACGTTAGCGGTGGCAGGATTAGACTGTGATTTGTCTGTTTATTTCACTTCAAAGGCTGCTTCTTCTAGAGCTCTTGTGGAACAAATGTGAGGAAGAAAAAGATAGGTTAAGGCACAGATAGGTACCATTTATCTAATTGCCCCAGAAGTATGTAATAGGGATTTTAGTTGTATGTTTTAAGAGGAATTTGGCATAAAACATGGTAAGTGATGTAGCAGCAGTATAAAGGGTATCTCATCCTGGCAACCACCTGTGCAAATGCCTCCGTTTCTTTCAAACAATAAATATCAAACCAGAAACCCACAGTGGTTTTTTTTAGATCACTGTGAGAATTGCCTTACCCTTGATCACACATCATTTGCAGGTCACCGTGCCTTTCAGAAGCTTTGTTTCCTTAAGCAAAGGCTTTTACAGAAGAGTCAAGGCAAAACCACTTTTTATTTCTGGAGTCTGAAACGCCTCCATTGTGATTTTCAGATGCCAGAACAGTTTCCGTGCATGCAAACTCATTTTCTTTCATCAGTAACTCGGAAAACTGGCTATGCCCACGGCCATCAAAAGCACGCTGCATTGCCTTAGCTGGCTGATGGGATTTGGGATCCAGAAAGTACGTCCCTCTTCACTGGTTCTCCTGGAGAAGTCAGGTTCTTGTCTTCACAGGGAAATCGTTACCTCCGTTCACATTTGCAAGAGGGATGCAGAGTCCTGCTTCAGTCTTTTATGCGACTCTGCTTCCAGAGCAACCTCATGGCCTAGTAGTTACACTCAGGTTAAGGGTTACTACTGGTTGGCTGAAAGAAAACAGGCATATCCTAGTCTGCCTTCTGTTTTATACGGTGATGCTGCACTTAATCTTAGTGGACTGTGCCATTCAGAGCAACCATGACTATGAGAGGACTTACGAACATTATTTATCTGATTAATAGGTGGGAGTGGATACTCTCTTCGCTCCATCATCTGCATAGTGTTTTGATCCAAGAACTGAACAGTGTGCAAAGGATAGGATGGAAGAGTGTGTCATCAGGGGTTAAAGGGCAGAGTAGAACAAGGGCAGGGTAGCAGCAGTGAGATTCTCTCTTTCTTCACAGCCCTTTTGCTTGGCTAGATTTAGGTGTGCTTTCTTTCCTCTCTGTTATTTTAGCCCTGTTAGAACCTGAACTGTGATCTGTTTGTTTGACAATGGTGAGTGATGTAAGCAAGGCCCATCCTCACATATATAAATACTAACAGTAACAAAGTTTTTCTTCAGAAACACAAGAAATAAGGATAGACTCATGAAGACAGTATATACAGAGAGTTTTCATAACCTGTTCCCAAAAGGGGCAGACGTGGGAATGCGCTCCTGCTTTAGGTTCTGGTTTGGCTACGTTCACCCACATGCACCTGAGCTTCCAAGCAGATATTTAGACGGGAGCGTGGAGCTCTCCAGGTGCCATCACTGTACTAATCACTATGAAAACCTTTAAATTGAAGAATTTCAGCAACTGCTCGAATGTGTGTGAAATGGTGTACCTTTCACAGAGCTCACCTTGGGTTTGTCCATGCCCAAGATCTGTTTGCCTAGGTTTCCTGTTGCTCTTTCAAGTGACTTCAGAAAAGGAGGCTGACCATGTGACAGATACTGCTGTTCCTGAGTTACATCAAGGATGAATAAACGTTATACTACGTCTTATGGTACAGTTTTTGTCAGTGTGGGCACATGCTTGTGTATGTCAAACAGCCCCAGCGTAAATGCAGTAAATGACCCAACAGCCTTTTGCTACAGGGCTTCTAAGGGTGCCCTGCTTTTGATATCCCAGCCTCTCCTTTCACAGACAATTTAGTTTGTTTTTAGTGTGTTCCCTGAGGGCCATTTTAAAGCTTCAGCTTCATTTGCTGTATTAGACATTTGGAAAAAGGCTTTTTTTGTTGTTTTAAATAAAACTTTGCTGTCATGTGAGTACAGAGCCCATGTTCAAGGTGGAACTTCTAATAGTCCTAATTATGTTCTGTTCATTAAACTGCATTAACAGAGCCAGCTGTTCCAGGAGCTTTGTTT
Source organism: Eurypyga helias (assembly GCF_000690775.1). NCBI lineage: Eukaryota > Metazoa > Chordata > Aves > Eurypygiformes > Eurypygidae > Eurypyga > Eurypyga helias. The sequence goes on along the minus strand of NW_010230079.1, from coordinate 10,171 downwards.
ATATTACCTACTTGTCTAATTGGATCAGTAAGGGTGCTTGCAGTGGCATATGGATTTGGTACCACTCTGTGGTAAAAAAGAATGGAATCCTATTTTTCCTCTGAAAACATACTACAGACTTTAAACGAAGGTTAAAAAAATCACGTAGAGGTCCCTTAGAAAAAGCAATCACCCCTTTGCAAAGCTGAACATGTTAAATAGGACTTATTCCTTAGAAAATTAGGGAGGTTATGCAGCCCTCAGTGACCATAGGAGCAGTTTCTGTCTGTTTAAGCGGAAAATATTCTGTGACAGTACAAAGTACTCAGAAAGCTCTAGGTTCAAAAAGCAAACAAGCAAAGACAGACATACACGCGCACAGACAGTCAGGTCCAACACATGACCCTGGTGCCGTCATCCTCCCAGTAGTCTGGAGCCAAGCTAATGCTCGTTATCTCTTTCTCTCACCCCAGAATAACCCCAGCAATAAATTGGTGAACACCAACAGCACCGTCACAGCGACACATATCAAGAAGTTCACTTTTGTTTGCATGGCGTTATCCTTAACGGTAAGAAACCTTTGTTCAACTCTTGGGCTTTCATCTCAACCAGAAAATTATCTCCTCTACCTAATGCTAAAAGCACTAGCAGTTCAAGAAAGGTGAGTTGTCTTTTCTTATGAAACTCTTGTTGCTTTTATCTGAAAGAGGGAGTGTGATCATAGTCCTGGAGTACTAAGAAAATCAGAAGTCATTAATTCAGACTAGATGTCTTACAGGTCAGAGTTATTTTATCTAATTTTCATTTCAAGTCAACCTCCACGTGCGAGGAGATACCCGAGGTCTGCTTTTCTTTTATCTCTCTTTTTTTTTTTAATGAACAAAACTTCTCGTAATCAGCTCATCAGGAAAATGAAAAACCACATTTGTCTCACGTGCAGTGGGATGGCAGCCTGTTCCTGAGCCTCGTTTGCTATGAACGGTGGGAGAGGCAGCGCGTGTCAAAACAGCAGTAGCTGTTCCCTGCCGCCTCACGTGGCATGGGTCTTCCATGCTGGGAGTATTTTCATGCATGTTAGTTTTGTTTACTCTCAAAATAAACTAAAAAGGGCAATTTGGGAGACGGTGCTGACACTGACAAAAGGATCTATAGCCTTGTCCATACTGGGAAGCATTGCAAGGGGCTGACATTCAGGCAGAAATTTTGCTGAGATTGCAGCATTTCAAAATAACCAGCTTGCACACATAAGTCCAGTGCATCTTCCCCAAGAAAACTGCTTCTGCAGAAGTCTTTTTTAGTAACAAACAGGCAGTTGTGGAAGAAAACTCATGCAAGTGGTGGGGATCATAGCAAACAATGGAGGAGATGGCTGGGGTAAATGCAACTTCTGTTGCTACATAGGATGGATTTACATCAGTGCTTGAAGCTGGTCATGTCACCCTCTTCCCCTTTGGGGTAGACTTGCGTTAGCAACCACACCTCTGTCCGTGACATTCGTTAGCAGATTCGTGATCACTGGCAGCCAGGACCTGTCCCATCTCCCCAGACAGGAACAGGACAGCCAAGGGGCACCAGGGCAGGCGCAGCATCGAGCACCTCTCTGAGGATGGGAAGGGGCAGAGGCCAGGCTGGGGGGTGGGCCCATGGGCAGGCCCAGCTCAGCGGGGCCCATGGGTGAGCAGAGCAGGGCTGTGGGCAGCTGGAGAATGGTCCTGATGCAGCATAGCTGGGATGGGGGCTGGTGGTCCCAGGGGACTGACTTGGGGTCCAGGGGCATGGGCAGGGTGGGGTAAGTTCATGGGGGGTTGGGCAGGGATGGTCAGGGCTGGCAGTGCCCTCAGGGCCATGACAGCTTCCCTCCCCAGTACCTGCACTAGAAGGACAAAAGTCAAGGAGAACCTAGAAAATAAGTTTCTCAAAGAAAAAGTCCTTCCTCATACTAGAAAAGTAAGCGGGAAATCACAGAATGGTTTGGGTTGGAAGGGACCTTAAAGACCATCTAGTTCCAACCCCCCTGCCATGGGCAGGGACACCTTCCACCAGACCAGGTTGCTCAAAGCCTCATCCAGCCTGGCCTTGAACACTTCCAGGGATTAAGATCCTTTTCCCTAGGTAATGTTAGCTGCTGGCAGCCACGTGTTTAGTGTTCGCTCATCTGCCTGTGAGCTGCAAGGCTTCCCAGGCTGCTTTTGTGTTAGTTAGTGCCTGCTGTATTCAAGTGATGAGCAGGGGGCTCCTTTGGGAGGCCACAAGCTGCCACTGCCCACCCCACGTGTCGGTCACAGCCATGCCTGCCCGCACCCGTCCGTGTGCAAGCCCCGCGCAGTTGGGGGAAGTTGCGTGCCCTGAGTTCAAATCAGGCCATCGATTGTGCAAGCGACACTAGGGAAACTGGGACATTTAACTCTTTGAGGGGACTGGGAGGGGTGGCATCTGTTCATGGCTCAGAGTCGGCTTGGAAGGTAGGTGATGTCTTAATAAGAGCTGCGAGCACCCTTGTTTAAGTCGCTGCCTTTGGGTTAAAAGCATGGCCGGCTGTGTGTGGCTGAAGCAAGATCACTGCTTGAGGAGCATACAAGATGCTGCTCGGACAAAGCAATATCTCAGAGACCACTGGGGAAGCACCCTAGCTCACTGTCACTAAAAATGACCCAGAACAGTCTGTGCTTGCTTGTTTGTTTCTGCCACGGAAGGAGCAATCGGTTCCTGCAGCAGTAGGTAGTAAGCTACGCTGCTCAGTTCGGCTTCCCCGCCCAGCAGCCTCAGCTGGGACGGACCGCGGTGCTTTAAGGACACACTGCCAAACACCAGCTCCTGTTAGCTGCATGGTTCCAGTTAACTGAAGCGTCAGCGAGACACGTGGCCAGTTGTATCTTCATGTTCTTGAGTGCTGTATGTATTACAACAGGTTTTCCCTTCCCAATTAGACAGGCTCGAGGTGCCAGGGGTGGCATGCTGTGCGCACCACGCCACGTTCGTCCGTCTGTCACCAAGTTAATGTACAGCAGGAGAGCGGCACAGTACTCCTTGGGTTTAACATGTATTCTGTTGGAAACAGCGCAGAGTTCTTTCCAGCTCTAAGAATAATAGCACCAGTGTTATTATAAAAAGAATTTCAATGCTGCTTTGCTTTTTTTTTGTTTTTAAATGGACATGTAGTTATGGACAAAGAGGGAAAGTAGCAATTTACATGCTTAAGTCTGATTAAGGGGACAAGCTAATTGTTAGATCTAATTAGCAGACACCACTTAAGAAAAAAATCCAGATGTTTACGTTTGCCCTGTGATTTTTCATTCGTTTCTATTCCAAAAGGAGACTGAAAGATAGAGGGAAAACTTTCACATTTACACCGGTATGTGTGTGTGTGGTTTACGCAAGGCTTACAAATTTCAGATTTAAGTCTTACAAATCACAGACAAACTAGTAAAAACTGTAAATCCCTCAAAAAACCCCAACCAAAACCAAAACATTGCCTTGAAGTTTCAGCTAAAGTGAAGGCTCAGACACGGAAACTGAACAAATTCGTATGCGTTAGTTGTGTCGTGGTAACCAAATTCAAATGCCAGGTAACCTTCTTTAGATTTAAATCTCAGTGAAAGTTTAAATTTAATTTACTTAGGAACAAACAGATGGTCAGTTTACTGGCTTACATGTTTGGGCCTGGGAGTTGAATATGTGTGAGTCTGTACATGTCAAAATGCCTCCTGCTTTACAGTCAGGTTTGTCTATAATTAAGTCTAATGACAGCTTTAAATGATTCTAATACTTAGAATATTCCTTTCTATATTGTATATTAGGCCATTTTTAATATTCTATAATAAAATACCACATTTTGTTGTGAATGGAATGTAATATTTAGATTAATATCTGAACTTATTCTTTTGACAGAGGAAAAAACACATTGATTTCTAAGGGCTCCTGCTGGTGAGCATCTGTAGTTTAAGGAGTTACTATTGGCAACTGTCTGCTTCCTTCCCTTGTTGGAAGTTATCAGCCCCTAAGGAAAAGCAGCACGCAGGCACTGTGTCAGGTCTCCAGTGCTTACATCTTGTAGCATAGCAGCATAAGCTACCATCAGTTGGCAGTGGTACTTGTCTCACATATTAACCTATACTCTATGTAATTATAAATGTGTATCTGATAAGTATATAATCATATGCAGAGTGTAGTTACATACAGTTATAAGTGAGGTTTTTGTATTATATTATAATGACGAGAAGGTTTAAGCATTTAACATGTTTGCCTAATGACCTCCTATTTCTCCCCAGGCGTGGGCAGAAAAGTGGGAGAGTCTGGGGACCGTGGGATCTTTAACTTACCTTGCAGTATTTAATAGTGGGATCCCATCAGAGTCTTGAAACAGCAGAAAGGGCTCCAGAGTCCCAGGGTTTCTTTTTCTGTGTTCCTGTGAATGCAATGTTTCAATTTCAGCCTGAACAGGGGAAGAGGAAAGTCTCTGCCTCATTTGATGACACTTTACTGCAAGCCATCCCATCATTTCCCTAATGCTCAGTCAGCATCTGCTTGGTTATCTTCTCTAAATAATCATCAAGCAACTAGGCAATAAGAAGAAAACAGTGATCAAGAACAAGGAAGCCAGTGTAGCGTGGAAAATTCCCTATCTAAAAAAATCAAATTACAGAATACAGGGCTCAGTAGTTGCCACTTCCTTCTTATGTCTTGATTCTGTAAGAGGTGGAGCCAATTGCTGTGGAAGAGACGCAGCTGTGCTTCATTCAGGCTGAGAAGCCTTGTCTGTTTTAAAGGCTGCTCCAGATGCCCAAGCTTTTGCGCTCTGCTTTGGATTTGGGTATGCCAAATTAGGAACTGCCAAGTGGATACCACCTGCCGGCTGTCCTGTCCGGTTGGTCAGCAAGGCGTCGCCAGCCGCTGAAATGCAGGCACTGGCAGGTAAAACTGGAGCCCACCTGAGTGAAGACTGAATATTCCTACCAGCTCAGTCTACTATTGAAATAGCATTGCTTTATTGGTGTGTTCCCACTCTGGTGCTGTGCATCTACCAAACATTTTGTACTCAATACCCGTTCGATTTCCAGTTGAACTCAGCAAATCTTGTTATTTCCCAGCCATCAGTCCTGCGGCTGATTTTTCCCGTGAGGGTCACCAAAGACTATCCAGCTTTCAGTAGTCCCATCTGACCTCAAATTTTCAGTCTCTAGCTTAATAAATATCCCATTTCATATCACTTTCTGCTTTTACCTATAAGTTCATTTTCCACATGACAGACTGTCGTCTCGATTAAAGCTCTTGCATACGTAAGACAATGAAGTATTTGATGTTTTCAGCTACGCTGTCCTGCTAACCACTGAGACACAAAGCGGTTATTGGTAAAGGACGGGAGTTAAAGAATTAATTCTTTGCATCCCCATCATGAGACCGACTGCTGTCCTACTAGGCATCCTTAGCTTGCATTCAGGGTAGTACGAGTTAGGCTTGCCTATTGAGAAATGCCAGTGAACACGTTCCTGTTTCACGGATGAAACCTTTCGAAGGCAGAAGAGGGGTGTCCGTAGCGTGATATAACCGCACGGCAGTTCTGATGCGCTTAATGAGCTCCGATGCCTGCAGAAGTATCGCGCGCTTTGCTTTGTTCGGAGACCAAACACCTGAAGGGTCTTATTTCAGGGCTTAGAGAGAGTAAATTGCATTCAGGTCCTGACAGCAGATTAGCTTTAATTTTTACATGCCTCCAGCAGCCTCACTGTAGCCAGAGGGCGTGCAAAGAAGTATTGTAAAACAGCATTTACCACTAGCAGTATATGTGAACATACCGTGACCAAAATGTAGGTAATTTTTTCCCCCTTTCCTAAAGAAATTGAGGTCAGTTACCACTACTACTGTGAAACCAATAATAGACTGTCAGCTACCAAGAAAGTACAGGAATACTAGAATTTATGCCCTCGCCTTCATGCATTTTAGCAAACAGAGTGAGAAGGTTTTTATGTACACACTTGATAGAGTTTGGCAAAGATCAGCCTCGAGTAGAGCAAAGTGATTTGCAAATTCTGACCGGTGAAAGAGACTATCAGGGCTTTTACTCTGTTATTCCTCCTTCATTCTCACTTAAAACAAGTATCCACTGCCCCATCCTCATGGTTTCAAGTGATTCAGATGCAGGAAAGGGTAACGAGAAAAAAGCAAGGGACACTGTTTCTATTTCCTTGTGACTGATGCCATAGATTTTCTCTATGTATTGAGGGAGGATTGCTACCTGATAAAATCACCCCGTTATTACAACTCTTAACAACTTTGATAGCTCTATACATTCTGGGCTTCCAATGCTGGTTCTTAGTTCACAAGCTGAAGAAAGCATTTTTAGGACAAGGTGGCGATTTCTGAGGTCCATAATTTAGGTGTTCCTCTCTCTGCTTTAGGCCTAACATGCCTGCAGTGCTGAAACCTTCCCGCTTGCCCATCTCAGCTCTCCCATAGATAGATGACTGATAGCAGACATTCAGAACATTCAGACATTCATTGCCCACCAGGAGCAAACTGGGAGTTGGAAAAGGGGGCAGGATGGGTGTGTGTGAAACATGAGCGTTTTTGATGCTAAAGAGAGAACCAAAGGTGTAGCCTTTCTGCAGTGATGGTGCAGGAGGGCCCATTTAGCTGAACAAGTAGTTACAAATACATGGAACTTAACAAAGTCTCATTTTTTCGTGAATTTGTGACTCATGGCTGAGGGAATAGCATCAGGGTCTCAACAGAAGAAGCCATATTTTAACTTCTTGGCCTTTCAGATACTCTACATCTTTCCTGCAAAAGGAGAATGCAGTATGACACACCATAATAAACCTCATTAATCACTTCTGTCTTGAGGATTTGGCTGTCGTAGTATTTCTACTGTACTAGAGGAAACAGCTTAGCCACACCATAGAAAACAAGCTTCATCACGATGAAGCCTTCCTGTAAACACTGAAATCTGTGAGTTTATCCATGTTAATGTGCTCAAACTGTAACATTGCACAGGATAAGTTACTCTGGAAATCAAAAATTTGAATTCTGGATCAAAAAGGTAATATGACTTCTGATGATATCTGACGATTCTATGATGGCGATAATAATTTCAGTTTTTGAGGTTGTAGTGTTTTAACAAACATGGCCAGGGACATGAGCCAGAGTTTTGCAGCGTTGTAGTTCCAGCACATCAGTTACCAGCCACTGCATTAAAAATTATAAATGGAAGATTACTTAAGAGCCAACTTTCTTAAAGCGTCTTGTGTTACTGCATTAAATAGGGCAAGCCTGTGTGGTTTTCTACAGCTGACCACGGTTATATGATTTTTTGTGGGTCTTGTTTGGTTTTTAAGGAAGATAACTGTGGAACTTTAGAGTTTGAATAATAATTTAAATTTTTCAATGCATCATAAGATATCAAATCACAGATTAATACTGGCAACCTTCATTCCCCTTCCACCAAATTAACGCAATCGTACTTTGTAGTACATTGTCCGGTTCAACCAGATTAAAGCCGTAGTTCATGCTCCCCTGCCCAAGGTCATGCTTACAGCTCTCCTCAACAGGAGATTTTCCCTGAATATCTCCTTTTCTGCTCGTGAGAATAATTAATTCCCCCGGTGTAGTGTTGAAGAGCTTCAGACTCAGCGTAATACTGCAGTGCATCCCTCCATTCCTGGTATTTGTTCCTTGCTTTCAGGAATACCTTTTTATAACCAAGAAGAGCTTAGGCATAGCTAGTAATCGGCTTTAAGAAACTGTCCAAACTACATTTTCTTCACAACTGAAGTACTGTATAGAATTATTTAGCTTTCTGTGTAGTTTTTCCTCCCAAGTTTAAGGATGAATGACGGGAAACATGCACAGCAACCACGTTTTGCTGCCACCATATATACCTGTGACTTTCAGTGTCGCATTCAACGTCATGGGTCAAAAAGCAGCCAAAAGTTTAAGTCATTGCAGAGGCCACTGGTTTTGTGTTCAAGGTTCATTTGTTTTTTCCTATCTTTTATTGGCTGGCTTTATTTTACATCTCTGCACTCTTTCATTATCAAAGGTTACAACTAGGCTTTATTAGAGACACGGGATAACAGTACTGAGAGGCAGTAAAATCCACAGGAAGAAATGTCATGGCAAGAAACCGTTCCCTCTCAGGGGGCGCAACCCCAGTGCCAATAGGGCCAGTATCTGGAATTCCCTGGGTGACCGAGTTCAGTGACTGTAGAATCTTTTGTGAGTATACAGAGAAAAGAAATAAAAAAAGAGGGACAGAGTTCCCCCACACTCCCCGATCTTATTTCATCAATGGCTTCATTACAGCCTCATTGCATTAAGGAGATTTCACAAGTCCTATCTAGGATATTCGCATCCAAAAAAAGCATTAACTTTTCAGACTAAATCCACATTCTTTGTACTTCACTGTCATACATCACATAGATGCCAAGGACAGCTTTTGGAATAATACCACCCATCCAGTGGATGAGTTTGCTTTCACTGCTTTGATTTCACTCGTCTCTGAACTCCCAGATTTTTATCTTGAGGCTGCTGGCCCAGAAACAACAATCGGAAAATGGCATATTGGCAGACAGTCACTCAAGAAACGTTTTACTTTTTCAAGGTCAGGTTTAGTTCCAGCTTCAGTGAAAACTATTTCAGACACGAGTGGGAGTATTCCTGCCTGCTCAGGAAGATGCTGGACCACCAAAAGCTGACGTGATAAAGTCCTCACGAGAGCCTTGTCCCATCAGTGGTACCGCACTGAGCCTTTGTCCCAGAACAAAGGATTTCTGTTTGCTCCAGTGAGGTGGAGACTGATATCTCCTTCATGATTGTTCAGGTTTCACACAAAGGGTCCATTCTGCGTGAGTGGCTGGAGCAAGCAGAAGAGGAAGGGTCAAAAATTGTCACTGCAGCATGTTTCTGCTCAAACTCTCCAGTCGCAACAGGAGGCAGCAAGGGCTGCAGGAAACTAAGGACAGAAGAAAATGGCTAAGTTGTGAAATTGACAGTTTTCACCGAGAGCCTAGGAATCTGCCAGCTTTGATTCATTCAAGCTTTATTTTAAAGTGAGGCTGTACTCAGCAAAATACCCTGCTTTCTGTAAAAAATAAAGCAGCATAATTCAGTGGGGAGATACAATGACTGTCTTAAACAATTTAGTGACCCCAACCCAGCCTGAAAAACACCACCTAATTATTCTCAGCAGCAGTTGGTGAGAAAGCAGATGCGGCATCACGTCGATGCTATCAGAGAGTCGGCGTACCGTGCAGCTGCCGGACCGAGCCTTTTTTCTGAGGACTGTCGTGCTCCGTCACACTGAACTGTAAGGAAAGCTGTGGGGAGGCTTAGGTGTGCAGACACCGCTTATATCGGGAGAAGATACGAAGTTCAGGAGTTTTCCCGCAGGCAGGCTCTGGTTTCTTTTGCTCCCCCTGCTGCTTGACTGATTTTGTGAGAGCTGTTTTCAGCCTCACACCGCAGAACACAAAGTTCACAGAAATCTATACCGACTCACGTGCGCCGGAGGGATAATTGCTGTCAGAGAATGTCCTTGTGATTTAAGTCATTGGTGTGATGATAAACTGCTTTCAAATACGAGAGCGGTCTGGCATTTTTACTGCTCACAGAGCCAGGGCTCTTCGCTTCATGGGATCACAGGATTGTTCAGGTTGGAAGGGCCTCAGGAGTTCATCAGGTCCAGCCTCTGGCTCAGAGCAGGGTCAGCTGTGAGGTCAGCGCAGGTTCCCTGGGGCTTTGGCCAGTCTGGTCTTGGAAATGTTAATGTTTGCCGCACAAGAAAAGGCCCCACTTTCTACCCACTTCGGAATTACAGGACACATGAGCCCATCATCATGATATCCCAACAGAGTGGGGATATGTGGGATGTGGGAACCTTCAATGCCTCCCTTTGGGCTGATCAAATTTTTTTTGCTATATCAAAATTTTAAAAAAAAATCAAAATTAAAAAAATCAATTTTTTTTTTGTATATCAAAAACTCCTCAGAACTGGGGTGGCTGTGCAAAACATGATTTACAGCGAAGTTACAGGATTCTGCAGGTCCATTCGGGTGCGGGGCCGGCTGTGGTATGCAGCAGGCTTCCATAGCAAGCCAACTATGCTGGCCTCTGCTGTTGTGCCATGCCCAGCGATTCCTCCACAGCTTCCAAAGACCTTTATGATTGTTTATAGCAGTGACACTTTAAAGGTGTCGTG
>NW_010230078.1:0-26897 GCF_000690775.1 Eurypyga helias | reverse complement strand
ATCTTAAAGTTCTTTTCCAGTGTAAGTGGTTTTATGATTCTATGTTCAACTAGATCAGGTCGCTCACAGCGCTTCCAACCTGACCTTGAATGTTTCCAGGGATGAAGTATCTACCACCTCCCTGGGCAACCTGTTTCAGTGTTTCAGCACCTTCATTTAAAAAAATTTCTTTCTTATATCTAGTCTGAGTTTACCCTCTTTTACTTTAAAATAATTACCCCTTGTCCTGTCGCAACAGGCCCTACTAAAAAGTCTGTCCTCATCTTTCTTATAGACCCCTTTTAGGTATTGGAAGGCTGCTATAAGGTCTCCCCAGAGCCTTCTCTTTTCTGGGCTGAACACCCCCAGTCTTGTCAGCCTTTTCTCATAGGAGAGATGCTCCATTTCTCTGATCATTTTTGTGGCCCTTTTCTAGAGCCTTGCCATCAGGTCCATGTCTTTTCCTTCCTGAGTACTCCAGAGCTGGACACATTATTTCAGATGGGGCCGCACCATCACGGAGCAGAGGAGTAGAATCCCTCTCTTGACCTACAGATGTTGCTTCCTTTTTATGCAGCCCAGGATACAGTTGGCTTTCTGGGCTGCTACGTTCCCTCTGATCTCAGTGGCATGGGGTTCCTGGAGAAAAGTATTACCAGTAAAGACCAAAATGAAGACCTTGGTCTTTTCCAAGCCCTTTGTCACAAGATCACCTGTCCTATTCAGCAGCAGGACTGCATTTCCCCTAGTCTTCATTTTGCTGCTAATATACCTGTAGAAGCCTTTCTTGTTGCCCTTCACATCCCTCCCCAGATTCAGCTCTAGATAGGCTTTGACTATCCTAATCCTGTATGCTTGGACAGCAAGATCCCTGGTCACCTCTTACTGCTTCCACCTCTTGTACACTTCTTTCTGATGTTTGAATTTAGTCAGGAGCTCCTTTCTAACCCATGCAGGCCTCCTGCCACTGTTGTGTGGATTCTTGTGCATGGAGTTGGACCATTCTTGAGGTTGGAGGTGGTGATGCTTGAAAGACAATCAGCTCTCCAGGCCCCCTCATCTCTTACGGATGGTCTCCCATGGGATGCTTCCAAGCAGAGCCAAGAACAAGCTAAAATCTGTTCTTCTGAAACCCCAAATTGTGATCTTGTTATTTGCCTTTGTTTCCTCTTCTCAAGAGGAATTGTCTTTCTTTTTTAAAAAAAAGATCTGTTTGTTTGTTTGGTGATTTTAAAAGAACGATATTAGATGGGTCCTAAGGTTCAGTTAATGCCTGTAATTATTTGTAAGTACTGGAGGAATGTTAACCATAACAGGAGTCTATTCTTGAAGACAGAAAATTTATTATACTTAGGACTTAAATTGTATTTTGTCTGATTCTTGGAAAACTTGTAATGAAATCATATAGCAGGAATACTGAAAAAATAGTAATAAACTAAGGGAAAAAAGCAGATGCTGTGTTGGAATTAAACATCATCATTGGCAATGGCTTTTAAGCTTATAATAATTCATATTATCCCTCTGTGCAGTACAAAATGAAAGATCCAAGGTTTTTAAAGGAAACATTAAAGATTATTTTACTTCTCATGGATATCAGTCCTTAATAGAAAACAATATGAGAATCACTTGGTACAAAAAGCAACATTTAAAATGTATTTAATATTGTGGTAGATAGCGCAAGGTGTGTATGATACACAAGACATTTTGTAAGCTCTTCAGAACTGGACGGCGTATATCTTAAAGGTGATATGATATCTTGAGTATTTTAATAGTAAAAGAGAAGCTAGAAACAATAGTAATAATTAATATTAAACATTCATGTTAACTCATGAACCTAAGAAATCTTGAAAACTCTACAGGGATGTCCTCCAAGCCATTTCCCTGTGCTACACATAGGTATCAATATGCAACCTATGTTCAATACATACACTACATTTATTTATATCTTTTTGTTCAGTTTCAATGGTATTTGAAGCTCATTTTTCCTTTTCTATGTGTAGGATACTCCTATATTCCTGGAGCATTATGATAGTTCCTGAATTTATTTAAATTACAAGGTTTTATTTAAAAGTATCCACTGTATAATAAAAACTAATTTGCATCAATATAATGAGGCATTTAGTCTAAATTATTCTAGTGAGAGTAGCTGTGAAAATTGTTTTGAAGGATTTATTTTCCACTTATGAGTTTCTTTCTTAATGAGGATTAAATCCTCAAAGGAGAACAAGTAATTGATAAAAATACTTTTTTTTCTTTCAGTGATATTTTCACTCCCATTATGTTGTTCTAGAATAAGATGTTAAGTCTTTACAATTCAAGACAATGAAATAATAGCCATCCCTAAATCCTTACTGTAGGTCAAAGAATTTTAAATTGTCAGCTACCTGCATTATAAAAGTCACCTAACATAGTTGTTCAAGGTCTTAGAATTTTCTTCTCTGCTTTGTTCAATTGTATGGAAGCAGTTCTCATTTGATTATATTATACAATGAAAACAAATTTCTGGATTTGCCACATGCTAGTGGCTCTATTAATACTGTAAGAAAATAATTTACAACCCAGTGGTGTGACTTGACTACTGCTGAAGAGTCATAAATCTGAAGCAAATAAGAAAAGCAGCTCTTTTGTGAATGTCTGTAGTACTCCTTGGGTACACCCATGGTCAGTTTTGCCCACACCGGAGCTCGAGTGAGTACTCTGACTTGTCTGCCATCCACCTGGTACTATGATGATGATACTAGCCATAATGAATGCAGCGCTCTGCCAGCCTGTGCTGAGTTGGACTTAATGTTATCATTCTTGTAACCATGGCACAACATTCATTCCAGTCCTACCCTTGCACAAACGTGTAGAGCTGAAAATCTGCACTGGTGAAAATTACACTGGTGTAAAACAGCACTTAGTTCTGAGATGAGTTTCTATGTCCCCTCTGCTCTGCTCTTTAATCGTGTCTCATGGTGGTGTTCACATGGGCTCTGCATACCTGATAGGGAGGTCCTGTACCCGCGCTCCTGGTCCACCTCTTCTGTTCTTCAGTCTTTGCAGTTGAGCTGTTCAGCTCACCAGTAAAACATGCCAGATGCAGCAGTGCAAGCTGGATGCTGAGCCTGGCTTCTACAGCTTTTCTACATGAACGTTTTCTACTCTTGTAATAAAAGCTGTAACAAGAGACAAGTTGCAGGTACCTCCCAGGAGGGCAGAGAAACACAGTTCTGGATGATATCAGTGGTGCAGGCGAAGGAAAAGAAATTGGTTTTATGTTTTGCTTTTTTTCTTCTTTAACCATAAACTATAACACTTTCTTTTGTCTGAGTTCAAGAGAAGGTGAAAGATAATTTGTTCAAATCTGAAATTCAGAATAAAGGTCTCCAATGAATTTGGCTTAGTGCTACATTGTATCTGGTATTGTGAGCTAATTAATGTTAGTATTTAGAGAAATAATTTATTTGGGGTCAAGCCTTTAAAAATAATGGTGTTAATTAAAGATTACAAATAGGAAAGCTTCTTTGCCTAGATTCTTCTTTGTTTTAGTCTCCAAGACATCAAAGCAACATTTCTTCTTATTAATTGCCATCTAGTCAAAGAAAACAACAATTGAAGATAATCACCATTAGAATATTTGAAGTTGGCAAAATATTTTTGTAAATGGTAACAGTGTTTTCCATGTAGTTTATGAGCTACCTGTGGCTGTTTGGCCTTGGCCTCTGATTTTGTCAGGTGGAATCACACCTTATGGCTACATCATCTAGGAACATATATATCTGTCATGGAAAACATGTTCCTAAATGACATGATATTAATGGCCCAGTAGGCAGTACTCTCTTGTTTGAAGTCATAGTATTAGAAAGCACTGTAGTGTCCAGGTTTTCAACCCCCTGATTAGTTTGGGTGTGGAAGACCAGCTTCAGGTTAAAAAAAAAAAAAAAAAAGTTTCATATTATTCTTGCAAGAATACAGGTTCTAAACATCATAGTCTAGGAAAATATAAATTAACTTAGGAACATCTTTCTAAGCTTTGCCTTCCTGTATTATTCAGAATACTGTCATGTTGTTATATTTTTTGAACTAATGCTTCAAATCTGAATGCTTTTTAACCGGAAGTAGAGTGCCTTAGACTTCAAAATACATGCTTACAAAGCGTTCAGCTTTCTGTTTAAAACTCAGGAAAGTTCAGCAAACAAAAAAACCCATTCAAATATTCATAGCCTTTTTAGATAACATATGTATGTATATATATGCCCAAATATATAAAATATTTACTGTATATTTTCAGGAAAACTCATTTTCAAGTAAGTATTTTATTTTCATCTGAGTAGAATTAAATAGGTTATTTAGTGATTTTAATGCAGAAGTTTCTTGGATAATTCAGATTTAACCTTATTGCCAAGAATTCTTTGTATCCTTGGAAAAATTGCAAGACTTTCTATAAAATCCAGGTATTCTTTATCTCCTTTTTTGAGAAAGAACAGTAGATGCAGTTCTGGAAAAGTGTAAACCGAGTGAAATGAACATTTTAAAGATGTCTAGAATGTCAGTTTTGGAGAAAGTGGTTTCTGAACTTTAGAAGAAGTCCCATGCAAGCAATTTATTAAGTGTCCTAAGGATATGTAACAGGAAATTAGAAACTGCTGAGTTTATCATCAGTTGTTACCAGTTGCGAGAAAGGATTAAATATGACTGTAACAGATAAAAAGATTAAGATAAAGGATCTTGTTTAAAAATATTTTCACTGCCATTAAATAGCCAACATTCCATAAGGAAAACAGTCACAGCTTTTCCATTTATACAAGGAATTTACATGGATAGAGTCCAGAACAGAAAAGTTGGTGACCAAAAATAAATGCTTGTTTTCTTCAGAAATGATTCTGTATAATTTTACTATTACAATATTTTATTATATTATCTGAGTAAAAAGTGCTAATTTGACCATGGAAATGGAACACATCAAAAATAGAGGCTGTTTTAGTTTCTGAGTCTCATGTGAGCAGAGCTGTAGTGGGAGCCTGGGTTAGATTTCTGACTTTGTTGAAGATACATAGCAGAGCTGTGGTTCTGCTGCCAGAAGGTCAGATAGGGCCATCATCCAGGTTTCTTCAGAAGTATTGGTAAGCAATTTTCCTTTCCTCAGTGGAGCAGTTCCCAAGTCTGTACAAGGAACATAATGAAGAAAATATCCTGCTCCTTTCTTCCTGACCTTGTCTACATGTGCTGGTCAGGTTCTTTGAGCCCCAAATATTTCAGACAACAAGGAAATTCTGTAAAATTGTTTATCCAAAACTGAGTTTAAAATATACCAATAAATTTTTATGCCTTATCAATATTTTACTAAATCATTTTCTGATTTTCTGAACACCAGTTTTATTCAAAGGTTTTGCCTGCAATATTCATCATCAGAACTGTGTCATGGCTGTTCTATTTTCCTGAAGACTGTTATTTCTTGTGGTGCTAGGTACTGTAATTGTACATAATGACTTCACAGAATTATAGAGTCATCATAGAATGGTTTTGCCCAATGTGGAGAACAAGTCTTATGAGGAGCGGCTGAGGGAACTGGGGTTGTTTAGCCTAAAGAAGAGAAGGCTGAGGGGAGACCTGATCACTGTTCTACAGCTGCCTGAAAGGAGGTGGATGCTGGGCTGTTCCCCCAGGTAACTGGTGACAGAACAAGAGGAAATGGCCTCAAGTTGTATCAGGGGTGGTTTAGATTAAATATTAGGAAAAACTTCTTCACTGAAAGAGATGTCAGGCATTGGAACAGGTTGTCCAGGTAAGTGGTGGAGTCACCATCCCTGGAGGTGTTCAGCGAGCGTGTGGACATGGCGCTTGAGGACATGGTCTAGTGGGTATGGTAGTGTTGGGTTGATAGTTGGACTGGATGATCTAATAGGGCTTTTCCAACCTTAGTGATTCTATGATTCTGTGATTCTGTGCTTCAACCCATGAATTTTCTTGTCTTTTCCTCCAATTCTTCTCCTCCACTGGAGGAAGGGGGGAGGTGAGTGAGCGCAGTGTGATACTTAGTTGCTCTCTGGGATTAAACCACGGCAGGGCAGGATCACCTCCCTCGGCCTGCTGGCCACACTTCCTCTGATGTGGCTCAGGATATGAATGGCTTTCTTGGCTGAAAGCACACATTGCCAGCGCCTGTTGACTCTCATTACCCAACACCCACAAGTCCTTCTCCTCGGGGCTGCTCTCGATCCATTCTCCGCCCATCCTGTGCTTGTGTTTTGGATTGCCCCGACCCAGGTGCAGGACCTTGCCCTTGGCCTTGTTGAACTCCATGAGGTTGGCAGTGGCCCACCTCTCCAGCCTGTCCAGGTCCCTCTGGATGGCATCCCTTCCCTCCAGCATATTCACTGCCCCACACAGCTTGGTGTCATCAGCAAATTTGCTGAGGGTTCACTCAGTCCAACCATCCATGTCAACAACAAAGACATTGAATAGTGCTGGTCCCAGTAGTAACACTTGAGGAATGCCACAAGTCACTGTTCTTCACTTGGATAATGAGCCATTTACCACAACTCTTTTGAAGTGCGACCATTCAGCCAATTCCCTATCCACCAAGTGGTCCATCCGTCAAATCCATGTTTATCCAATTTAGTGACGAGGATGTCGTGCGGGACAATGTCAAGTGCTTTGCATAGGTCCAGGTAGATGATGTCAGTTGCTCTTCCTTTATCCACCAACACTGTAACCCTGTCACAGAAGGACACCAAATTTGAAAGACACGATTTGCCCTCAGTGAAGCCATGTTGGCTGTCACCAGTAACCTCCTTAGTTTTCATATGCCTCAGTGTCGTTTCCAGGAGGATCTATTCCATGATTTTGCTAGGCAATTTCACTGTAGCATGTACAGTTTCAAAAAAAAGGCCTTTGTCTGAAAATACTCTCTGAAGAGAAAATTAACTTCATTGTGGAGCTTTTGGTCCATTTTGGGCCCAACTCCAATGTATCTTTACATTAAATGATGCACAGCTATATGCATATATATATACACACAGCTGTATATATGTGTGTACAGTCTACACATCAAAAAGAAACTGATTCATGGTAACAGGTCTGTTGCTAGGAGGCAGCAGGTACAACGGTCTAGGTGTCTAAACCTGAAGAAAAGATAATTGTGATATTACATGTAACTAAACAGTTATAAAAATAGTGTATTTTCTCCGAGCATATCGCAAAAAGATGATTTGGCTGCCTGAGCTGTATTCGCAAGCAGCAGCGCAGTAGTGTTTTACAGTATCATTATAAAACTACAGTGAGAGAGGGTACTGCCAGGAGAGATACTCTGAGGACCTGACTGACACAACTGGAAAAGTCTGTGTTTGTTAGTATATTGCTGAATTAGGAGCTGGGAAGGACCAATTGAATTGAGGCCAGGCAACTGTTATTCCAGGCAATCATGTCTGACAGGTCTATTTAGAAATTTAACAGTGTTGATTTTTGCTAATGAGAGGTTCATCCCACACCAAAGCTCTCTCTAGCATAGTTCCAGTGCAGTTACTTTTACTCCCATTTATGATCTGATTTACTGCATTACCAAGACATATCTGACACAACTGGCCTTTTGCTTCCATGTTGTATGTCTGTAGATCACTTAATATATGTGGCTGCGGACAAGTAATAGCTTTTCTTTGCAATATCCTGGGAAACTGAGTTTGGTTGAAGTTACGCTTCCGTAGGCAACAGAGCCAGCCTAAGTACTCTTGATAAGTTTATTTTCAGTGTGATTAAGTTTAGCCTGTGGTTGTAGCAACACATGTTCCAGCACAACAGTAAGACAGAGGTTATTAAGTGTGGCTGTGGGCAGGGTAATACTGATCAATAAGTGTAATCAGGTGGTAGCAGCCCTGCAGACACCTGTCTAACCAGAGCTTAAACTGGGACTTGGGGCATTCAAAAGGTTGGGTAAAGCAAGTTGGAGATGGCAAGATACTTTATTTACCTGGATATGACTTCTGGGGCTGGCTTTTCTGTGAACAAAGCAGTTATAGCAGATAGTCCTTTTCGGGGCCTTAACTTCTTTTCTATATTCACGTTACAGTGTGTGTAGGATTTTAATACTCTGGCTGTAAACTGTTGCCCAGTATTTCCAAACAATCCAAGCTCAAGAACTGGACTCATGCTTTCAGCAAACTAGAGGATTTTAAGGTAGAAACATCTATTTTTAAAGCAATTTTTAGAGTTTCAGAGTAGGTTTAGGATGTCCACATAAATATTGATTATTTGAATCCTACTCCCTTCTGATTTGTGTAAAGGATTTTGTTGATAACTTTCTTTTGAATGTATTAAAAAGAAGAAAATCGTAGTAGGAGGTGGTGGTGCTATTTAAAACATGACTGCCCATTTGAAAAACTAATTTGTCTCTGAAGTACAATACCTTGTGCATTGTTCTGTGACTAAACCTACCTCTTTGGTAGCAGAAGTTGGGTACTGATGAACGATTCAGTAAGAAAAAAAAAAAAAAGCATGATTATGCTGTAGAGATGTACTCTCAATATTATTCTGGCATTTAAAGAATTTCTTAATGGCTAATGCTTTTATGTTGTAGAGATGTACTCTCAGTATTATTCTGGCATTTAAAGAATTTCTTAATGGCTAATGCTTTAGAAAACTTCATGTTTCCCAATTTCACAGAATCACAGAGTAGTTGGTTGAGACTGGAAGGGGCCACAGGATATCATCTTGTTCAACCCCCATGCACAACAAATAGGACCACCTTGAGCTGGTTGCCCAGGACCATGTCAAGGTGGATTTTGAGTATCTTCAAGGTTGGAGACTCCACAACCTCTCTGGGCAACCTGTGCCATCACTCAGTCACCCACACAATAAAAAAGTGTTTCCTGATCTTCAGACAGAGCCAATTGTAAAATTGAAGAGAACCTTTCAATTTGCCCTACATGTTTCTTTCTTCAGTGTCAGCACCAGAGTGTTATTCAGCCAAGACACCCCATCCTTTTGATTAGACCTAGTGCATTTTTCTGCACTCTTTGCATTAATTTTAAATCCTAATACATGTTAAAATACTTCTGGGTGAAAGTCACACTTTTACCAAAGCAATCCTATTTTGAGGATTTTAAGATGGTGTACAGATTTTAGCTGGCCTTCAACAAAAAAGACTTTGCACTTAGAATATTTTACACAGCAGTAAATTACCAAATTATCTTACCACTGAATTTATCAATAGGTGGGAAATCTATGGTTATCTAAAATCAGGTGGGTTTTGCAGTTTAAATTGCAATAAACACGAGAAACTCAAACTAAGTATCTATGATTTAGTAGCATGAGCTATTAATTTTCTGTGGTATTTAGATTTGTAAGTTACAAATGTACTTTGAGAAATTTGCTGAGATGGCTATGAAATATACTTTGGCTGGATATAATAAAGTAACTAATTATGAAGTGTAATTTTTTTTCTGGAATATGAAGTATTCTATAATACTAATCCAATTGAAAACTGTAATTACTAAAACCTGTTTGTTTCTTCCATCAAATTTCAAATGTCATCAAAGCCCATCTTTGACCTTCTACTTTGGTGTCTAATACTTTATTTTTGTCACAAAATGATGGTACAGGCTTATGAAAAGATGACTCATTTAACAAAAGGAAAATTAAATTAAAAAGTAGGACTTCATACAGTCTTCCTTCCTTAGACTTCAAAGATGAAGTGAAACTGTTTCAAAGCTTTCAAATAGCTAAATTATTCTCACTGCAGTTTTTACTGATTCTTTATCATCTTATCTGTGAGGTTTACATTAATCATAGCTGGAGACTTGGGTTCCAAGATGTAGCCACGGTTAGGAACATGGAGTTCTGAGGCCAGTTCTTTAAACATTCAATTTTACACTAAAATAGTTGTTTAGCCTCTTTCTGTGGAGTTGAAAGGCTGCAGTGGAAAATCCATTCCACCTATTTTAGGCAGCTGTCGTGGGTAGAATGAAAGGATTGCCTCATGTAGTTCCTGTCCCTTCCTACTGACCTAGAGGGAGTCCAGGAATGTTGTTTAGATGGGATGTGTAGTTACTGCAGGTTTAGCAGGAGTCACTAATCCCTCACAATTGAAATACCATTCACCTTAACATCTCCAAAGGGCCTCTGGCTGTGCTTCTGCAGAGGAAACGCATTTTCCTTCTTCTATTTCTCTCCTGTTCTGCTTGCTCTTAGTGGTATAATCCCTATTGATACCTCCTATGCTGCCTCAAGTCCACAAAAAGCTATGTGGCATTTTCATCTGCTAAAGGATCAGAAGAACTCAGATACAAGAAAATAGCATATTTCCCTGAACCTGGCCTGTCACCTCTCTTCCTCCCTGGTTTTGTTGAGCTGAAGCCACACTTTAGTCATCATGCTGCTTACATAGGGGTTAGAAGAATAAATAGCTTTTACTATTCCTCAAGAAATGGAGCATGGATAAAGACAGGATAAGTAAAACGCTGTATGTCCTTGTTCTCAAGGAGAAAGTGTTCATTCTTTCTGTAGAAGTAGTGGATTAGATTGCTTGATATCCTATGAAATATGTCACCTTAGTGACAGCCCTGAGTCAGTACTGACTTCCATATAGCCAGTTGTGAAAATAATGCTAATTCAGTACAATTCTAAACCAAAGCATAATGTGGCTAAGCTTGTCATTCAAAAGAAACATTCTGGTATTGATAGTGCCACTTACTGAAGGCAGAGCAACTTGTGTAATATTAAGGGATGTATAAACAATAAAATAATTGATAGTATCTTAATATAGATACTATTTTAAATGATTTCAAATATTTTAAATTGTCTGATTTAATGAGCTAAGCACATCATACACACCTCTCAATATTGCAGTTATTAAGAATGTTTGGAATTTTCCCCCACAGATTTCAGTGGTAAACGAGACAATTTTGATCACAGATGTGACTGACTGCCCAGCCCGGGTCATGCAGTTCTACAGCTGTACCTCGAGTCCTGCTTCAATCTGATAACTTCTCATTGGAAACACCTGACTCCAGAAGGATCCCCATAATTCAAGCCACGGAGAACCACTCAAACATCCTAGCAGACCTTTCCAAACTTGTTAATTATCTTCAGCTTTGATAACATGAATAGGCAACTGAGCCAGTATGCAGTATTTGAGGCTTTGGTCAGGTATGAAGAACAAAACCCAAAGCAAGTCAAAATGGTATCTTTGCTCCACTTCAGCAGATTTCTACTTTCTGCAAAAATGCTGATATTGGAAATGTGTTCTAGAGTTCAAAATACAGAAAAATAGTTTCTACAGAATATTGCCAGCCCATATTATCGTAACACGTAGACAGATCTAATGAGAATTTATAACTACAGTGCCCAGATGACAGTTACATGTAATAAGAGAAAGTATTTTTTTTTTTTTAAAAGCTGGGGAGTTGCTCAGTAATAAACAGAAGACTGCCAGCTGGACAAGGAAAACATTGTAAGAAATATCAAAGTATTTGTAAACAAAATAGGACTAATTAATTATAAAAGTCATACTAATACAAAGTGATACGCTCATCTCCCTTTTCTCCCTCTACCTTTAATCATAGAATTTAATTTTAATTCCTTTGCTAAAAAAAAATCTGTCATATTCTGTCTTAAATTCTGCAACAGATGTGGGTCCAAACTTACTGTCTTAATTAAACAAAGGAAAACCAAAGTTCTAAAAATACCTTCATGAATCAAGAAAGTTCTTCATATCTGCAGCATACACACAAGTCAAAGTAAGCTAAATCTTTTTTTGCTAACAAAAAATAATTTGCTGCTGACTTCAAACCCTGTAATGACTAATAACTGCAGTAAACCCATAAAATCTCTTCCTTTTTTCATGTACTGTAACTTTTTCCACCACTGCAAAACCCAGAGAGTTTTAATAACTTTCAAAGATCTGTTAATCTTACCTCTTGCTATACTGTGATACTCTGGTAGTAACTTGTCCATATTTGGAAGATTCTTGTGTATGTATAAAAATTCAGCAGTCCATATTCATAGTTTAGCCTTCTTCATGTTAAGGTGTTACTCACATTAAGCTTTTTTTTTCCTTCTAAAGTAAAAAATAAAATAAAAATAAAATTAAAAAAATCAAAACCTGGTACACTATCTCTTCAAAATGGAAATAAAATACAGCCACTGACCCCAACTCAGCATTTTTCAGGTTTTCAATACACTTTTAAAAACAGTCCATATTATCAGAATAACATGGGTTGAGCTCCAGTTTAACCTTTCAAGGTCTTGCTCTGACAGCATGCTGTTAGGATGATAAAGCATCAAGAAGTCCTGCAGACATCCGTGGAACTCTGTAAGGATGCAACACTCTGCTCACACATTATTAATTGCAGGGTGGGTCTCTAAATTAGTTTATCAGGCAAGTTAATGGCTAACAGCAACCACCACAAAACCTCAATTATCAAAAGCCTTCTTTCATGCAGACATTAAGAATAACTGAAAATCTGAATATTATTTTGCATTACAAGTTGGCAAAGTGGTAACTTGACAAAAACTTAAAGGTAGCAGAAATGAAATTAAAACCTGCATATATTTTTTAATGGCAAAAATTAATGTTACCTGGGTTATCTATCCTAGAGTTACAATCATTCTGCTGTGAGTGAAATTTCTTATAATGAACTCATTTGAACCTAGCAATGCCTCTAAACCTTGTTCATTTAGAATCAAGACAACTCAGAATTGTCGTCAAGTTGTTCCCAGTTAAAATTCCACACTATACTTTTTTTATATCAGTGCTGTTTCCCAAGACTGATGTTGAAACGAATTAACACAATCTCATTTTATTCCTGTGTTGCAAAGTGTCCCACATCTCTTGGGTCTTCACAATGAGGTGTAAAAATGAAGCAGAAACTTTTTTTTTTTTTAATAGAAAACAAAAGGAGAAAGTATCAGTGCAATTATCCAAGATAACTAAAGAAGGGCTAAAATGAACAGAGAACTTGACTGAATCAGAAGAACCAGCTGGAATTTGGGCTGATTATATTTAACCTGGATTAAATATCACTTTCTGTTGAAGAAACAAATAAAATTATCACACTAATGTGGAAAAGTTTGGGGGTTTTTGATAAAGTTAGCAAGCACAGTATTATTCCTATCTCTACAAGGAGATATTTTATTCCCACTGGTTCTTTGCTGAGTTTCTTTCCAGGCTTACTGAGAAGAAGAACTTGGGCCAGAGCCGTTTTTCTTGAATGAAAGAAAGGGACCTGCATGTCGGAGTCTTCTGCCCTGTGATTCAGCACTCTCCCTGTTACACTGACTGGAATTTGAAACCGATG
Organism: Eurypyga helias; assembly: GCF_000690775.1. Lineage (NCBI taxonomy): Eukaryota > Metazoa > Chordata > Aves > Eurypygiformes > Eurypygidae > Eurypyga > Eurypyga helias. The sequence continues at coordinate 13,644 of NW_010230078.1, read as the reverse complement.
ATTAGGATTATTCTACAGTTTAAGACATTTATAATCATATACTCACCACGGGAGTGTGCCACCTGCTGCAGCACGTGCTTGCCATCCTGTATTTGTATGAGAGAAATGGTACAGTGCAGTGTTAAACATGAGTAACCGTAGGCAATTTATAGGTATATTAATTTTTCCATATATTCTGTGGAAATGCCACTGGAGCTGTGAATGCCAGTTACTCTACATCAGAGGCAGAGGAACTCTACTGGACTTGATCTTTCCCCTGTGGCAGAGGAAGTATTTTGTGGTCTATTTCCTAAACCAGATGCTTCTTCTAAAAGATGGGTTTTTTATGTTTTGTTCCTGCTATTTAGTTTTCCACGGGCAGTACAGGCAAATTTAGGGGGTGAGGGAAAGGTCTGTGGAGTTATGTCTGCATGCATTTGCTTCAGTAATTAGTCTGGCTTTCAAGAGCTGTGTGCAGGCTGACGCCCACTCCTGGAGACTGGATCAGTGATAATTCATCTGTTTGATTTCACTGGGCTGTTTAGTATAAAATGTGTCTTGTGCTACTTAAGTATTTCTGTAAGAAAGTGCAAACTGGAGTCTATAAAAATTTTTTTAAAAAGGAAAAGATAAGTCATGCTAGTCATCAGACACGAATGCATGTCATAAAAAAAGAAAATACAAATGTACATAATACTGAAACATTAAAATGGAATATAGAGAAAAATGACTTTTTTTAACCTATGCATACCACATATTCCTCATTGCATGGGGAACAGACTTGAAGTCTGTGCTAAATTCCTATTTTCCTAGGAAATAAATTCTGACTCCGTGTCATGGTTTGTTGCTTGGTTTCACATCTCCCTTTTAAAGTTATACAGACACCTTCTCTCCCAGTTAAGCTGTTAATTCACACCCGTGGCTCTGCTCTACTAACTGGAGGTCTAGGAGCAAGGCAGAAATTTTGCTAGCAAGGAAACTCATACAGCAGGAGACATCTGTGCCTCCTTTCCTGCTGCAGAGATGAACAGCACCCTCCTCTCAAAGGGAGGTGCCTTCTCCAGATCCTTCCTAGCCCTGAGGTGGACCCCTGTCAGGTGACACAGAAGTCCAGAAATCCATCTGTTCCCTGACAAAGACTTTGTGTTCGTCTCCTTGGTTGCAGATCTAACAGTCTTAACATCAGCATCTGCACAGGTTTCCTAGCCAGGAGCTGGGGAGCACTATGCTGGCTTCCCCCCCCCAAAAAAAAAAGTTCACTTGCCAAAGGATGTGACTGATACGTAAATGGATTTAAAGCAAAATGAAAGTGACCCAGAGCAGGAAGGATTCATGTGATAAAATGCAGATGGTTGCAGCTGAGACAGTCACAGTGGTCCTTCTCAGAAAAGAGACATAGACCTCTCTGTGCTGGGGTGATCTAACAGTCTTTAGTTCTTCATCATGACTATAAATGATCCAAAAGCGAGCGGCTCAGAAGTGTGTATGTTGTAGTCATCGAAAGTGAGGCAATGTGAACATCACCCATTCCATCCCACCTACATCAACTTCCAAGTCATCTTGCCACAAACTTGGGCATCTCAGCCTTTCTGAGCTGGTGGCTATTGCTGTGACAAGGAAGTCCCTCAAAATGCTTCCCTTTTGCAGTTGTCATCTGGGAGTTAACAGTCTTCTCCTTTGAAGACGCTTAGCCATCAAAAAACCCTATGGCCATCTAGATAGTTGAGGCTTTTTCTAATTAACAGGTTCTCTTTTTGTTCTCCAAGAACTTTTATCTGCATCATGGTTTTGTCTCCTCCTTGGTCACCTCTACAGATCCTCTAGATGCAACTCCACTGTAAAGTGGCTAGTTTTCTACTATATAAACTCATGGATGGGTAATGCACCTTTAATGTAAAACAATACTGAGATTTCCCACTGGGTTGTTCATGAGCCAGAAAAAATTTCATATGTGTTAGCAAATATATTTTCTATTTTTGAGTGAGTAGCCTACAACATAATTATTTCTTAAGCAAATTAAATTCCTAATATATCATTGTACATAACATATTTAGCTTTCTTGTCACCTTTTCAATTATTTTTTTATAATTTAGTACTTAAAAATTTTTTTAGTGTGCCTTCCTTACTGGTTTACCTCATGCATTTCCAACCGCTGGGAGCAATTATTGATATTAAAATCATTAGAGAGTGTGTGCAATATGTGTTATAATTATTTCAACATTTAAAAAATCAAAAAGCCAACATTATAACCCTGTTAAACATACTTTTCTTTATATTTGTTTACAAACTATTACAAGCAGTTGTAATCTAGGAAAATCTTTCTAATGACTTAGGATACAGAGGTCCCTTTCTAGTATCTCTGCTTAGATAATACAAGGAGAAGAATCTTAAATTGTTTTCTTTGATGTCCATTTGTTTGAAAGTTTTCTTTATAAGTACTTCCATAAGCAGCAGTAATGTCTCAGTGCAGTTTTGTCATCGTCTTTCCTTTTTACAGGCTTTGTTGCAGCTGATGTTACTCAAACCTGATGTAATGCCAGTTATCAGGGTTATCTACACCTACACCTATATCTCTATCTCTATCCGAGCTCCATTGCCTTTCAGTGTCTGCTCTATTCTAATAAATTACCTTTGTGTTTTCTCCCAACCAGGGTAATGCAGAAAATGTGCCTGTGAGGATGATCATTTTTGCAAATGCAGTGTTGGAAGAACAGGGGATCTACCTTCCTCCCAGGAGATCTCCATTTTTAGCTTGTGAAACTGGCCATTTGGCATAAAAATTGCTTATTAACAATGAAAAAAAAACTTGGTATAAAGTGTTCTTCTTAATCCTATATGTTACTTTTATTTCTGTAGTACCTAGTAGCTGTATCCATGAACAGACACCTGCATATACCAAGCCCTGTAAGCACGCTTATATAGAAAAAAATAATCTCTACCTCCACCCTCAAATTTCTACATGAGCATGAAAGGAAGGGCAACAGATGGGTACCATCAAAGGGATAGTGCTGAAACACTGAGACTCTGTTGCTCAGCAGCATAGACCTCAGCAGAGGGCTAAGTGCATTGACAGCCTAAATCATGCCAGGCACTTTTAATGTATAAGCATCACAGTAAAAGGAGGATTTGATGGAGAATAAGGAGGTAGTCTTGCAATATTTTACATGGAGCTCCTTCCAAGTATGGTGGGTAGAGTAGGATAAAGCAAGATGTTAGACTTGCAAAGACTGCAGTCAGTGTAAAACATGTTGGTAAGCACAAAGCTATTCTGCCTCCGACATTGGATCAGTAGGGGTAGTACTTTTTCCACCTCCCTCCCTCTGACTACCACGTAGACATGCAGTCTATCCTAGTCACTCAGGCTCCATCAATAATCATGGGAGAGAAGCAGGCAATCTTTGGAGCAGATGTATCCCCTCCCAAGTCATCCATCTGCAATGGATGAGCGGTACCACTCGTTCTGCAGGGGTGCCTGTCTCCTGCCCATGATGCCCTTGACAGGGCTTATCTAGCAACCTTGCATGTCTGACTGCTAGACAGACAGAGCTAGGGAGTTTGGCCGATGGATGGTATTTCTTTTGCCTTGGTTTAGCAATTTACCAATTAGATGGTTCAACTTGCTTTTGAATGCTTTAACTTTAGAATTATTTGAACAGTCAGATGGTTGCTCTTCATACATTTATGCATGTTATGCATATCTGTGAAGGTGTACATAAAGAAATCTAGGTTTTCTGAGGCTTACCTGAAAGGCCTGCCAGTTTCCATAACAGATATTTGAACCTCAAATTCAAACCCTATTATATAGATATATTATACAGGTTAGAGCATATTGTTCCCATGGGAATTATAACAACAATGAAATATTCAGTGAATTTATGCTCTAGATTTGGAATGGTTAATGCCAGAAAATAAGGCTGATTTAGAATGAAATGTCTTTCAAAACAAACTAGACAGGTTTTCACATTTGACAATATTATATGCCTAGAGCTTTTCTAATACAGGAGTGACAAATATATATTTATACACTCAATGCCTGTTATATAAGCGCCTATAGTATGAAATATATTAAATATGGTCTAAAATATATAAATAGTGGCAGAGTTTGCAAAAGCATGTGTAAATCAGACGGTTCACTATAAAAGAAAACTGAGGGTTTAACAGGAATTTTTCTGTTCTTGATGGACGGCCAAATTTTTTTGAAGGGAGGTGTTTAACTGAGCTGTCATTATTTAAATATTGGTAGACAGAAAGATCCCACTTGCTCTGATTCAACTGCTGGCATAAAAAATAAAACCCCAATTTTGTATTGTTATTTGACAAAAGGCATATATACATATAGACTTTTTGAAAGAAGAGCTGAAATACTTCTATCCTGTTACAGACAGCTGACTTAATTTTCCTCTGGGCTTGGTCCACTCTGTTGTAACACTACTACTGTCTGCCATTTACACCTGGTTCTTAGCAACCCTGTCCCAGAGCAGCACACAGCTGTTGGGGGGCAGCATGTCTCTTCTCCAGCAGCAGTGGGTGACTGGGTGAAGCAGAAGCTTTCTCCTCAACGTTTCTGTCCTTCTCATCATGTTCCTGGTGATGTGTCATGTTTTTTTCAACACAAAAAAAAAATGCACTTGGGAATCCAGACAGATCTTGTGAGGAAGATGCGTTATTTGAATTGTGTTCTTGTGCTGCGCTCATGCCTCATTTCATTTGCACTGGTTGATTTAAGATAGCACACCTGGAAAACAGAGAAAGCCACTGAATTTACATGCCCAGCAAGACAAAGACAGTGTTAGAGAGTAATTCTTCAGCTGCATTTTGCAACTAAACAGTGCCAAGCTGCTGATGAGGAAAGATAAAATGAATGCATTTGTGTGTTTCAAAATATCCTCAGCAAATCAACTCACTTTTCAAAGATATGCCTTCTCAGGAAAACAACACATTGACAGAACAACTGCTCCAGGGAGAAGAAAGGAGTTTTTCACATTTTGCCCTTGTTGATGTTTCAATTCTATTACAGTGGCAGTTGCTAATTGCTAAATAATACAAGTCAGTTGTCAGAAGTTTCTATTAGCATGTTATTATCTCTGCTGAAAAAGGGAGATTAGCTTAGCACTTCTATTACAGGACCTAGGCCGGATTTCATACAGAAAGGCATCAACATGCACAGCACAGTTTTCTCCTAAGGCCAGATAAACATGAGAATTTTCATTTTGACTGTTAATATGAAGAAGCATCAGAATATAGATACAAAATCTGCAGTACTGAAACATTAGCTATAAAGTTATCAAATTTATGAATTAAAGATATTTCTTCCCTTTTATCTCACATTAATTTCAAGATTTTTTTTGGTTTGTCTTTTTTAAAAATGTTCACTCATGCAACAAAATCTCTCCATTCTGTGATATTAACCAGTTACAAGATGAAATCAATGTTGGAAATAAAATTTGTGTCAGACTCATAGTACACAATATTACGTCGAAGCAGCATGTTATTAAAGGGTTTCCCTTAACAGTAATGAAGGACTTCACCAATCATGAAGTCATAATGCAAAGATGTTGTCTGTACTATTTTTTTGGCAAGTATGATATTTTCTACTCTTTTTTTTCCCCATTTTGTAAACAGTCAATTACTCTGATTGAAAAAATCTCACCGCCACACTAGAAAGACACAGTCCTGGCCTGAAGAGTTCATACTCTAAAAGGCAGAAGACTGCAAAAAAGATTAAAGCACACAGGGATCTGTGTGATTAAGGTTATGGTTCACGCCTTTAATGATGGTGTCTTCTGTAGATCCCTAACTAGCCATTAGTTTTTCCTGTTTTTATATGTAACCTGAATCTTTTTGACTGCATCTCTCATTTACCTGTTCATTCTTTGCTTCTAACACAGACTTACTCTCCACAATGTATCCCCAGCTTTCCAGCTCCATTAACATTCATCTTCCCTACCTTGTCCTGGCTTTTGAGCAAAAGAAAATAACAAAAAAAATGCCATCAGAGAGAGACCACAACACCAATCTTGACTCTGAACGTGGGTAATAATTCTTTTATCTAAGAATTCAAAGGAGTCTCTTCACACGATAGCCATATGCTGAGAAGAACACTGTATTGGGTTTGCATGGGAAGGTTTTGGCAGTCAAGGAGGGGCTACAGGGACGGCTTCTGATAGAAGCTGCTAGAAGCTTCCCCTATGTCCAATAAAGTAAGTGGCAGCCACCTCCAAGACCGACCCAGTGCTGGCCAAGGCCGAGCCCATCAGTGACTGTGGTAGCATCTCCAGGATAAGGTGTTTGAGAAGGGGAAAAAAAGCACTGTGCAATTTCAACCAGAAAGAGTATGTGAGAGAAAGAACGTCTGCAGACCCTCAGGTCAGTGGAGGAGGAGGGGGAGAAGATGCTCCAAGGAGCCGGAGCAGAGATTCCCCGTCAGCCCATGGTGCAGCCCATGGTGAAGCCGGCTGTGCCCTGCAGCCATGGAGGGTCACGGGGAGCAGAGACCCACCTGCAGCCCAGCGAGGGCACCACACCAGAGCAGGGGGATGCCCAAAGGAGGCTGTGACCCCATGGGAAGCCCACGCTGGAGCAGGCTCTTGGCAGGAGCTGTGGCCCCTTGGAGAGAGGAGCCCAGGCTGGAGCAGGTTTGCTGGCAGGACTTGTGACCCCGGAGGGACCCAGGCTGGAGCAGCTACTCCTGAAGGATTGCACTCCGTGGGAGGCACCCACGCTGGAGCTGTTCGTGAGGAACTGCAGCCCATGGGAAGGAATCATGTTGGAGAAGTCTGTGGAGGACTGTCTCCCGTGGGAGAGACCCCATGCTGGAGCAGAGACAGACTGTGAGGATCGTCCCCTGAGGAGGAAGGAGCAGCAGAGACAACGTGTGATGGACTGACCACAACCCCCATTCCCCATTCCCCTGCACTGCTGGGCGGGAGAAGGTAGAGAAATTGGGAGTGAAGGAAGAAGAAAGGAAGAAATTGTGTTTAAGAAACTGGGAGCCCAGGAAAGAAGGGAGGGGTGGGGGAAGGTGTTTTAAAATTTGGTATTTATTTGTCATTATCCTACTCTGATTTGATAGGTAATAAATTAATTTTCCCCCAGTCGAGTCTGTTTTGCCCGTGACAGTAATTGGTGAGTGACCTCTCGCTGCCCTTATCTTGACCCACAATCTTTTCTTACATTTTCTCTCCCGTGCCCAGCTCAGGAGGGCAGTGACAGAGCAGCTTTGGTGGGCACCTGGCCTGAAGCCAGGGCTAACCCACCACAAACACATGGCTTAGTTTTGAGGCAAAGGGTGGGTCTGTAGTGATGGAGATTGTTTACAGTTCCCAGGTTATACAATCCATTTCCCAGAGACTGAAGGATATGAAGATTCCTCCTGGTAGGCTATTCTGCAAAAGCAGATCACCGTCCGTCCGTCTGATAGTGAGATTACTGCAATGGCATGATAAACTGCTTTTGTTCTGCAGTATGAATGAGACACAGCCCTCAGAAATCCAAATCCAGACAAAAATCAAGAGTTTTATACACAGGAGGTTTTATACTTTTTTACTGTCATTTTCTGTGATCTTTATATTCAATATCCAAATACATACAGGCTTTTATTTTTAAACTACAGACTGCTTTTTTTCATCAGCTCAGCCATCCAGCTGGAACAGATTTTTTGGGATATTTCAGCAACCAGCAACTCTCATTCCCATGTTCACTGACAGTCAGAAGAGCTTAGCACTGAAGATAAGATTTCTTTAGTCATTGCAGCCAGCACTCTGCCCTTGTGGGCAAACAGGACACACAAATCCCCTTCATAAACTTATTTAATTCAATTCTAAACATGTGAAAATATTTTGTTCCCTTTACCCATTCTGGAAAGTTGTTCCAGACAGGTCTGTGGATAGATTTGTTTCAGTAGCTTCAGTGTTTAAAGATATTAGTGTCTAATTTATTACCCCCTGTTGTTGTTGTGCAAGCATTTTTCTTTAGCATACACAGTTTTATTTGCTCTTAGCATTTCACCCAGCATATATTTATAAACAGCTGTATATTTTCTTATCCTGCTTTTTGTCAGGCCAAAAAAGCAAAGCCTTCCCCATTCTGTCTGATCCCAGTGGTGCTATTCTGTATCTTTTCCAAGTATGAATTCACTCTTCTTGAGCACTGGTGACAAGCGTTATGTGCCATACTGAGGATGAGGTGTCACGAGCACCTTCTACAGCAGCACAGATGCTTCACTACTTGTATAGCTAATACTGCCGGGTATTGTATTTTGTTGTTTCATACTGATATCTCATTGTTACCTTCCCTCATGATCATTTCTATTCATTACCTCCTAACCTGCAGCACAAGTTCCTCTTAACTGTCTCCAAATCCTGGTTTCATCCCAACAAACTCTTTTTCCTAGGGCTGTGTGCTCCTTGTGTAGACCATAAAGAGTTGTAAGCGCTTCCAGCAAGGATTCAGAACAGAAACGCCCTCTCAAGATGCCTCCTTCTGTCTCTTTATTGTCTTTTGGGCAAAAGACTTCTTAAGTAGCTGGAGAGGTGCCATAGTTAAAGGTGATCGATACGGATCTGGGTACATGGCACCTGGTCCACCTGGCACCTGGTCCACCTGATCTTTGTCCTTAGGGTCTTCAAGCTCCTGCTGTAAGCGGTGAAGATCAGTCTTGGTATCAGCTGTGCCTCTTCCATTTATGTCACCAGCAAAGTTGTTAGCACAAGATGTACTGGTTCCATTCATGAAAACACTAAAAATTAGAAGGTTGAGATCTAATCCACAGCAAAGTCTGCAAGAAATCTCCATTCTCCCTTTCTACACTTCTACTGCAGCCTCCTCTCAACCTATCTCCTTAATGTTCTCTAGTTTTTTGTCCTGCAGTAACCCAGAGTGCATTTCTTTGTCTTCTTAAGTACATGTATGACTTTAGTACCCTCCAGACTTCTGGGGCATCACTCTCCAGATAACGGGTGTGGAACACTGGGCTACCTGGGTAGCACTATCCAGTACCTGCAATTCTGGACAGCAGTGTATGAGATGCTTATTTTAGAAGGATTTGCAGATCAGCTGATCCGTGTGCCAACATGCTGACTGTGCCACTCATCCACAGAATGATTCCTTATAACAAAGTTAAGATCTGCAGCAAAAGACAAGAAGTCATCCTTCTTTTAAGCGCCACAAAACAAATCCAGGGAAACAAACTACCAATGTCCTGGGTTTTCCTTTTTGTTAAACATGACAAATATTTGTTAAACAAGGTAAACAATGCAGTGTTAGAAATGAACCTTCAAGTTGATATGGCATCTCTTCCAAAGTTGTGGAAGATAACTATCTTTGATCAAAATTCAGCAGTGTCTTGGGGTTTTGCTTCTGCTTGAGATAATTTCCATTCCCATTATTTCTCCTGCTTTTGCCCCAAAATTCAACATCATTATCTGTACTGACAAATGGAGCAAGTGCTCATTTAGTTTTGAGGACCTTCCAAGATTATCTTTAATCTTGACCTTCTCAACAAAGTTATTTTTTCTGTGCTTTATTTTAATTAAATGGTTGAGAAATGTTTGCTACTATTTCAAATAACCTTTGAAAGCTCTGGCAGATCTTGACTTGCTGTCCTCTTGAACTCTTGAAATAGGACTGTTTATTCTAGCATTTCAGTGGGAGGTGAATACTAACTTCTGAAAATCTAGCTCAGGAGTGAGTTCCCAGCTCATAAAAATTCTAGCCTGAATCCTTAAGCATTTTCAAAAGCATGCAAGAAATGAAGAAGGTTAATTACCAGTGACTTTCATGTAAGTCATTTAGATATTTTTTAAATTTTTATCCAGGGTGTAAAGAGTGTCAGTCATGTAATCTGAATCTTTTGTAGTTATCTGACTTTGTATACAATGAAGAACTACTCATTTATACCTCCTGTATTTCCAGTATAAAAAGGCTGGGTTATTTCCGAAACTGCTTTCCATATGTACTTATGATCAGTATCATTACACTGCACATGCTCCTTGTTTACCATTTCCCATTTTTGTTTTGAGTTGATACAAAAAATACAACATATCAGCCTGTAACATTTTCGCTTGCTGGTTTATCTAAACACTTTCAACATTTGTTTTATTACAAATTAGTAAAAATTATCATATTTTAGAATCAAGAACTGAAAAGATCAAAGACACCTACTAAATCTTTTTGGGGTTTGCATTGACAATTATAATACTGTTCCTTCAAACTAGTTTGAGGCATTTTTTAAAATGAGATACTGCCTCATGATTCTACATTCTGGATTATTACTAGGGAACCAGCTGCAAATGTCCCATCATTTTTAATGCAGACAATATGTTTTACTTCTGTTTCATATATAACCACTGGCAGGAAACTGGAGATTTAAAATTAATTTTAAAATGAGATCTCTTGGTATTTCTCATTGAGTATATACACTATGACGATTCTGACAGCTGGATAAACACTAAAAAGACTTTTTCCTAAAATACAATAACTTCATATAAATTAGAAAGTGAGAATCTGACATATTTTCAAGGTTATATAAAGACAAAGCAGATAAATACCATGGCTGTGTACATAAAGGAAAGACTGCTTGTCTCTATACTTTAGACACAACCTGCATATACTCGGATGGAGAGTGCAGAGGACTATTCTGCCCGTACCAACACACATGCAGGTGGTATGGATGCTGAAGTATTGCCCTTATGGCAGGAGCAAATCAAGTTTCAAATGTTTCATATGCAGATCTGTTTTTATTTGGTCTTATGTGAATATGACATATGGAAAAGCTGCCTTGTCACTCCCAAGCCATGTGACATGTTCTCTGTGTGTCCATACTCCTAATACTGCCTGGTGAAGACAGGGGTCTCCTTGCCCAGCACATGACAGGGGTGGCTGTCCCTGCTTTGGCTATCCTGTGGTCTCTGTGCCATGACAACACTGACTCCTTTCAATACACCCTTACCCTGAGCGGTCTGCTTCACACCCTATGTGGTGGCACGGGTGTGCTCCATGCATGGGTGAGAGAATCTGGCATGACCAGCCCCTCACCCCTCCTGCTGCACCTCTGGGGTGCCTCGGTTTGCTTGGACTGGGGTTGTTTGGACCCTCTGCATCTCACAGCACGTGGAAGAGATGCGCACCAACCTGCTGCTGTGCTGAGTCTGGATTCAGGGATTTCACTCCAGTCCTGGAAGGAAGTTGGGGGTCCCCACCTGTGTGGTCCACCCTCCCCGAACTACTAGATGTCAGTCAAGGTCATGGCCCAAATCCTACACAGAGATGCAGTTTTGGCAGAGGACCATAAATGACGGTTCTGTAGTTACAGAGCAACTGGGCATATCTTCTTATCCAAACCTGTACTCTAGTGCAAAGAGGCCACTTTCCCAGATCCATGCAAATATCTAGCAATTGCCCAGCAACACCAGATCACACCCCTTGTGAGGCACCACTTCCTTGGTCAAGAAGGTCACCGTGGTCCTGCACTGTCCAGTAGCTTTCATTGATTCCCTTACTCAGCTTAAAGTGAGAAAAACACTTATTGGCTCAAACGTAACCAAAGTGCATGAGGACAAATCTCTGTTTTAACTGTAGTTGTAGTTGTTTGCCAGGTACAGTAGTCTGGAGTAACAGGGAAGCAGGGATGGCAAGCAAAATACACCATGGTCCTTGGATCTTCCATATTAGAGAGATCAACTCTGGGAGGATCATCCTACCTTCAAATCCCCAGACGTGCCAGACAGCCAAGACCCCACAGACAGTGTAAGTTTGGTACCTCACTGTCTGCACATGTTAAACACAATTATTGACTCAGCAGTTCCAAATGACACAACATACCTCGCTGGGGAAACCTGCTAGCAAAACTGCTTTAAAGGGAAAGTGATTTCTGAAGGTATGATCCTTTGTCTTACACATGTAGGGTGATATATCTTGTGTCTCAGTGGCTTTGTAGCCAGGATGCTCAAGGAACTTGAACAGGTATTATCTGATCACTGAGTCACATTTGGCTGCTGACAGGATATGAAGATGGTCCAAGTCCAGGGGGAACTTGTGTATTGAAGAAAAAATAATCTCAGATACAACTGATTTTTGTTTGCCAACCAGAGAGTTATTAATGGTAATTAATAATTCTATTTTTAAAAGCAAAGGAAGGGTCTGTAAAGAATGTGAGATTTAAACACTCAGAGTGACAAACTGTAGATTATCTCTAATGCCTATAGAATCAGTGAGATCTGATGATTTATCCTGGTGGAAAATCTAAATTCTGGTACCTACAAGTAGCTCCATGAATACCACTAAATTAAGTAGTCTCTCTCTTTTTCCTATGCCTGCACAGGAACCTGAATTTTGGTACCAGTATAACTATTTGCCTTATTTTTTATTTCATAATCTAAAATTCTAGACATGTACATGTATTTTAAATAAATGTTATTGCCTTTATTATCTGGTATCATGGAATTGTCTTCCAATATTCTCATTTAACTATTTCAAAACTTTTTAGGAATGCAAAAAGCTTCCAATTTTACTCACTTTTTAAGAACCGTGGCTAAATATTTTTGTGCGCTGAAATAACCATGAAAAGAATCAAACCCAGCAATAGAGTAAGTATTTAATTCTTTCTGGTAATTTACTCTGACAAACTAATATGAACCAGTGGAAATAGCTATAGTGTCTGACCTCACCGAATAGTAATTTACAATGCAAATATATGTAATTTTCCTTAGGCATAGTAGACTCAGGGGAAAAAAAAAAAATGTATGCAGTCCTGCTCTGTAAATACATGAAGAAAACTGCCCCTGAAACTCCTATTCCAATCCTCTTTTTCTTTAACAGTTCTATTTTCATTAAGATTAAATTATATTGTTGGTTTTTAATGACTGTGCTAGCAATCTTATGTGGAGACTTTAAACAATGATAAATATTAATAAACAACTCTTAAAATAAGACCTCAAAAGGCAGAAAACAACTGATTCCTTTTAGCAAACTTTTAAGTCTCAATTCAAAAGGAAGAGGCTTATATTATCTGTCATGCTTTAAGCCATGGTAAGGAATAGATACGTTGGTAGTTGAAGATCTCAGTGTCTGCCCCAGCAGAATGGCAGCTCTAGGCTCTTTCATGTGTTTGCTGTGAAGTAGGAGGAAGGAAGGAAGGCTAGAGGAGAGGTGGTAGGGTCCATGGATCTGCTTCCCTTGGATCACATGAAAGAAATGTGGAGAGTGGAAAGAAATAGGACTTAACTGTCAAATATGTCTTCTTTACTAGCCTCCTCACACTGCCCATGGGGCCCAGCATTCCTCATCTCTAACTGTCCATATGCAAAAAAAATGGAAAGTATTTTAGCAAAAATTAGTCTGGAATTTTTCTTATTGATCAGATTAATGTTTTCCTTTCACATCTACTCATCATTGGTGCTAGTATGTGTCTTGACTATGGTATCTCTCAGACTTTCAAGATTTACAGAGTTACATGGAATCTAGTATTGTCATGCTGAGTAAATAATCCAATAAAGTGTCTCTCTGTTCTTCTCAAACCTTAGGTGAATGACCTGGCTTGCATTCAGAGCCAGTGGCTTCATCTCCATTAGGGTTTTGGATTGGAACAACAGTGTGGGCCTGAAGGGAAGCTCTGAGTGTCCTCATTTCCCACATCTCAGAACTTAGAATCATATCATAGAATCATAT
>NW_010230077.1:34868-39186 GCF_000690775.1 Eurypyga helias | reverse complement strand
TGTTAAACAGCACAGGTCCCAGTATATTTTACAATGCAGTTTCTCCAGCACTGGAGATGCCACAGTAAAGCCAACTAGCAGCGAAAGATAACCACCAACTAATCCACAATACTCTCCAATATCATTGTGTATCAGTGTGCTATTACCATATAAATAAGGAACAAATGTCAGCAACATCCATAATTATAATTCTTCCATTTACCAGATAAATACCACTAATCTTTACTAGAAATAACTCCGTCTCCTATCACAGCTCCTGCCCCACACTGGTGTTCAATAGCAAGGCTTTGTGGTGGCTTGGGTGGAAAGATGGGTGCAACAGGACATCAGCAGAGAGGAATCTGCACATGAACTGAGGGAACGTAACCACACAAACTTAATACTTGAAATCAAACTTGAGATTCTGGTTGGATTTAGGTTCATAAAAGCTTTGATATCCAGCAGTGTTTCTGCCTGCTGGTTGGCTACCAACAGCAATGGTTTGAGAACCTGCGTACGTGGCAGCCTTACAGCGCTAGCTGGGTAAGTGGGCAGCCAGAGCCAGGTATACAACCATCCAGGAGGAAGAATTCACAAACCCAGCATTGTTTTAGGCAGTGAAATTCCTCATGCTATACAACAACTAGCCTAACACCCACCTCACAGCCCCTCCAGAAAGTTTTGCTAATATTACCAAATGAAAATGCAACAACTGACAATAAATCCGTGTAGGAGTTTAGTATTAGACCTTCATCTAAATGGAGAAATGGATCGTGGGGAGGCAAGAAGAAACATGCCAGTATCTCAAAATGCCAAAACTTTGGAATGAAAACATTTAGTACCAGCTTGGAAAGAGGGTCTGTGTAAAATTCCAGTTGCTGCAGCACTAACCTCTACACACCACAGGGAGAAAGAAGTAAAAGTACCAACCAAAAGGGAAGGAAGAAGAGACGGCTGAGACTAAAAGAGCAGTTATTGAATTTAAATGACCTTCGAACCAGAAGAGTCCTTTCTCTGCAGGCTGCCTGTCAGGAGGAGCCATGAACCTGTGCAGATGCCAGGAGACAGGGAGTGATGAAGTGCTGCAGTGCAGGCATACCTGCTGCCAGGCAGCCGAGCCAGCCCCGCAGGAGACTCAGGCTGGCACAGCATGTGGGACCGGAGGATGAAGCAAGGTGACCTGCGGGCACGGAAACAGCACCGGGATGGGGGAGAGAAAGGAGCACACCCTCTTCGGCTCCATCTACCTCCGTGCTTGTAATTTAAAGTATACCTGAAGATGGCCAGCGCAGGACACTGCTTGCTGTAACGCCGTGTGATCTCAGAGATGAACCTGCACATCCTAAGCCGAGCCTGAACTGACAGTTTACACAAACCCCCTTATAGCTTTGCATTAACATGTCTGATGGTAGCACGTGCAAAAGAGCTTCTCCCAAAAAGAGAAAGATATGGAATAATTTTAACCTTTGAAGAGGGAGGAAGGAGGGAGGGAGCAAGGGAAGGGACAGAATTTCTCTTTCAGAGACTATTTAGGCAAGAAACCAGCTGAGACAATTAAGTAAGAAAATAAGAGTGGGGGGGGGGGGGGGGGCACACAACCCCTCCCTAACAGCGACCCATGCCCGTGACATAAGCAATTCATTCCTTTTGTAACTTTTCATTCATTTATTAACATCCCAGTGACAACTTCCCTTTCGAGTCCCAAAACGCCTCCGGTTTTGTTTTGCTAGGTGTGTGCACTGGCCTGCCAGGCGACAGGATGCCTATTCCGGGGGTCAACCCCTTCCAAACGGGGAGAGCAGAGCCCAGTCTGTCGGTCTGTACAAGCAGAATTTCCAGTGGACAGCCAGCGTTCACTCAGCTCTTTAAAAGAAAATTCACGATCATTTCCATTGCAAAAATGGGAATTTTAACCAAAAAGTTTAACAGGACTAGGGGAAAACCACACCCAACCCGTGAACAAAAAACATGCTGTTGCTCGGAGCAAAATCCACCCCAGTTGATATTCCTTACATGCTTTTTATTTTAACCCTCAGATCATTGTGTACAAACCTCTGTAGGGTGCTACTATCACAGCAATCACGCCAAGACAGACATTATCTTTCAGAAAGAAGCCACTAATTATCAAAAAAAACAACTAATGCCAGCCCCATGAAACAACCTACCACTACCCAGCTGCAACCAGGGTCACGGGAGGCAGCGACTTCACTACGGGTACTTTTGTCCCACCACTACTGATGTGCAAGCATGCCCAAAGAGTTTCCTGATCAAAGCATTCCTCCTCAAACTACTCCGTGAGCTACTTTCAAGGCCTTCATGCCTACTCACTTCACCCGCAAAAGGGAAAATGAGCTGTTGCTTGCTGTGTTTACCACGGGGAGCAAACCCCGCTCCATCCTCACTGAGCAGCGTGGAGCTGCCACGGACAACCAGACTTTGCAATCGCATCTTGACGTTTCAAACCCACCTGTCAGCAAGCCAAAAGTATCTGCTCGACACATAGAACACAAAGCCACCTTGGGTTTTATAAATACACAAGCAACCATCAAAGCTAGACTAAATGAATGAACACGTGAATTCCAATTCCAGTGGGCGGGACAGCGCTCGTTTGGCTTCACTCGGTAACTTATTCTGACCTACGCCTTCTAAAAAGGTTGTTACATATATGAAACACTCATATACCAGCCAGACGTAAAATCAGGATGCCATCAAACCTCCACAGTTAAAAGTACAAATCCCTCGGCACTTCAAGCTGCAAAACCGAAGGTGAATAATTGCATCTGTTTTCTAACGAAGACCACGAGCCTCAGGAGTCAAGTATGCAAGTTTTCAAGAGGTTGGCCTAATATTTTTGGAGGTGTTTCTGCTTCAAATAAGCAATCCAGTTAAGCAGAGATAAACACACACAGACATCAGTGACCTTGTTTAAACAATGCACCGATAATTGTGATAAAACCGGCTGCCAAATATAAATATAAACTTTCAGGAAAAAACAATGGAGTTTGAGTAGGAGACAGACTTCTCATATTTACTGTTTACCTAATTATCCAAATGAATGTGCAATTTGGCCTCTCTCCCCTCCTCAGGCTGCATGACCACTTTCCCACTCGGAGCCAAGAAAGCTCTGGCTGTTACTGGAAACGCAGCATGATCCGGCACATTTGATGCTCGGAGAGCACTTGGTGCAAAGTCAAAGCTTGCATCACGGTTTGGGTATGTGCGCACTCCGCTCCCCCAGACAGCCCCACGCCTGACACAAGGCAGATAGGCACCGCAGGACTTAGTCACAGCTACACAAACAGGGATTTCTATTTTATTTAAAAGGCAGGCGGGGGGGAGAAAGAAAGATCCCACTCAAAACCCACTCGGAGTTTCCAACTTGGGGTGCCCAAGCAGGAAATGAAGAGAGGAGGGGGAACAAGCAAACAAGGAGAAGGAGCAAGTTCTTTTAATCAGGGTTACGTTTTTAGACTATTACTAGTTTTGGGTCGTCACTGGGCTACAGAAACTGTGCATTAACGCAGCATTATCCTTTCTAATTTTTGCTAAGTCCAGGCTGCAGTATTAACCTAATCTGCTTACATGGGCTATGGCAGGGCATCTGCTCCCCCACCACAGATATTCCTGGCTAGAGCATCCAGCCAGCCATACATTCCCTCTTTCCCCAATCCATGTAGGAACACACATGCTGTAAACAAGTAGGATTGACCCCCGTAGTCTTGGGAAATAACGTCTACCTCTTGAAGACACCGAACCTTGATGTGGAGCGTACGGAGGTAACGCAATTTATAACCATAACGCATGGGAAGGAAAACGGCTGAAGTGCTTTTCCTTCATGCTAAAAATACTCACGACGAAGTGCCTTTGCCCTTCTTGGTCTACTGATATGTATAAAAGTAAAGCTCAATTTTGCTGGGCAGGCTGAGGCTAGAGGAGGGAAATCAGTGCCCGCTATTCCCCGCTCTATTTTAGTTTGTAACAGTTTTGTAGCACATTTATTCTCATTGTTTCAAAACAAGTTAAAGTAACTCCTATTTTTCTAACAAGTTTCTCTTCCCAGCTGTCACTGATAGTGTTATTGTCAAGCTATTTTTTTATTTCCTTTCTCCACGCTCGCACAACACAGGCCAAACCCATTTGCGACTTCCCCCCCCAGACGCAAGTTGCCACGCACAGAGCAGTTATAGAGAAATACAATGCCTTACAGTAAAGAAACCATTGGGGAAAAAAACAAACTTAAGGAGCTCAACTTCTTTATAAATATCTTCAAAAAGGAGCCTGGAAACATTCCACGCCGGGCTGGCGATGCACGGGGCAGAAGCGGCAGGGGGTGGCAAAG
>NW_010230077.1:4242-34776 GCF_000690775.1 Eurypyga helias | reverse complement strand
TCCCAACACCACCGTGCTGGATGAAATACAAGGCCTTCGCTTCCTGTTCTCTCCTCACTTGAGAGCGAGGATGGAGCAGGACAAAGCCGACGTCGGATCTCACGGGGATGCTACAGAGAAGCAGCCCCATCGGTCAACTCTGCACAAGCTCGGGGTTATTCCATTTGTTTGGATAATGTGCAACTTCTCATCCCAAGCTAGTGCATTGATTTTTTGGACCGTGAAGACCCACATCAGGCCTTCGGGTCAGTAAAGCTCCTCCTACACTTATCTCTAAAAGATTAACAGGTCAGGACTCCTACAAGGCTCCCCATTTACCATCACCAGCCAGGAAAATTTTGGGGTGTAGATAGTTAAAAGGGAACGAAAGAAGGAATCCCCAAAGCTCTCCCCACTTGTCAGCCCGCTTTAGGGGACCCAGTTAGCTCTGCTCCTGCCAGACATGGGAAAGGTGGCTGAGCAGACTTGGGAATCTCCTTTCCGACCCATACCTCGAGCTCCCACTTCGGAGTGGCTGTGCAAATCTCCTGCTCTCCTGTATCCCAACGGCAGAGCGAGGCACAAGTCGCTTCACATGAAAGGTGCTGGTGGCAGAGGATTAACCCACAGACTTGGGACCTGGGGAGAAGGCACGTGGAAAATCATGCAGTTGGCATGATGTCCACCAACAGAAATCCACCTCCCTGTAAAAATACACACACAGGGACATGAGGACAACTGACGACAAAACAAAACCAGGTTTCTCCTCTCGGAAAAGCCGTACAGGCTATCATGTCCTTCTTTTACCTTCTTGATCACCTTAAAAACTGACTGAAGAAAACTGAGTCTTACTCTGGGGCTGGAGTATGGGACTGGAACGGGGGGGGGGGAAGAAAGGATAAACCATCTTCTTAATATAAACCCCGCAAGGAATATAATTTGCTGCAATTAAGTATGAAAAGACAATCCTCAAGATAAGCCTTAACAAATCACCTTCAGAGTTTAGCAGGTTGTGGTTTGGTTTGGGGGATTTTTCAAGGCATGGATTAGTGTTTTACACTGACCTGTCAAACGCACTTCTGAACTCCTCACGGGTTAGTTTCCAGGACCACCGAGATAATTTACTCAATAAAGAGCTTTAGAACATTTAATTCTTCAACTAGCGAGAAGCCTTGGGTCTCAGTTTGTGTCACACAGCTTCACTGAGCATCTGCAGAGAGCGATATGTTCATCCACCAGACACAGCGACGTCAGCCTGGGAAGCCCAGTATCCTGCCACCCACCTTTCTGACTCAGGCTCTCGCAGATCGACAAGAAATTCTTGATACCAAAGTGCTCAAAAGGAGCTGGAAATGCTACGGATAATTACTGTCCCGCAGTAAATACACCTCTGCTTTTACACTTCAGACAGGTTCAATTGTTGACATTAAAAATAACCCTTATACACTCTTTAGATACAGAAAGTTGTTTTAACGAGCTCTCTCTTGAGTTCCCTTGTCTGTCCTTTCTAGGTCACTAAGGTTTAAATATGGGCTCTCTCTCCTGTGCACAGAGGATATGAGCTCTTTTTTCTCTCTCTTTTCTTACCTGCTTTGTTCCACACAGAGAAAGATGTTCCCCGACCAGCTGAGAAGTGAACACTCTGTTCCCAGAGCATTCTCCCGTAAGTCGTCTGCTCATAACACAGGGTATAACATCTCCCACACTCTTCCCCCAAATCCCAACCGTTTCGCAAACTTTCAGTGTGCCTGAATTAAATGGGGTTTTTTGTCAAATGAATAAAAATTCACATTTCCTGCCAAACCACTAAACCACGTTCACACCTTAGAATGTACGTCCTATCTGGCACGTCTCAGTGGTTTGGGTAGAAATTCAGGTATGCAGGCGCCGGGTTTGTGAAGCTGCAATGGTCAGCTTGACTGAAAGAGGATGGTCAAGACCATCAAGTCCAGAGAGAACCAACTAGATGTTTACTTGTTTACTTCTACAACCCAGCATGCACACGCAAACACAAGTAAAACCCAAACCCACTGTTCACAGCAGGCTGCTGTTACACCCCTGGCTATACGGTGACCCCCTGCGGAAGCATTTTGCTGTTCTGAGCTGTTTAAAACCTTTCACGTTGAGGATTGTAGGTTTACAACTCCACAGTTTACGGCGGCACATCCGAGGAACCTGCAGCAAAGGGGGGAGAACACAGACAAGCACCTCTTAAACTGCCTTTCTTACTGAAATCAGCCAACAGCAGAACATCAGGTCTATAGGAAGTTTTCCAGATACAGTGGGAGATTCACAGGGACTGCACATCAGTTCCTTATTCAGAACCTTTTTGTCACATTCACTGGAAAATTAAAAAAAACTGGGTTTATTCCTGCCCTTCATTCTTCCCCCCTACTGAGGTTTTCCCAGTTGTTTTTTCCAGTCACTCTTCTCTCCGCGCTTCCCATGTAACAACCATCAAACACAACCAACAGACGGGTCAAATCACACAGGCTTTCCGGTTGTATTCCCCGTGCCTTGCACAGCTGAGTAGTCCACATCCATTCCACTCCAGTCCAGAGGGATTTTGAGAGACTGCGTATCGCTGACGTTAACAGGAGAGTTCACCCACCTGCACCTCCGCTTTCAGCCCACTTTTCAAAGTCCTCCTTACAACCACAACTCTAGACAACCAAATTACAGTTCACTAGATTTAACAGTGCAGAAAAAATTATCTATTCCAACACTAATTTACATTTGCTCTCTTTAACGCTTGTTAAAGTTGGCAATGAGAGAGAATATTAAAATGAGAAGTTCAACTCCTTTACCATTAAAATCTCTAAATTTTGCACTAGATAGTTCTGGTTCATTCAGAAATTCCCTGAAGGTGGCAAATTCTGGGTAATCCCACCTAAGCTCTGTGTGTGTAAATCACTGCTCTCTCACTCTTTTTCTATTATTAAATGCGATATAATTAAAGGCAAGGACTCCGAGTAAAATAACCGAAGCCAATCACCACAAACTACACTACTGGGACAATTAAGCAGAATGAAAAACCAAAGCAGCAATGCAAAAGAGATCCGTGACACACAACACAATTTCTCACTAAAGAAAAAGGGGGAATAAGCGTATATTTAAAGCTCAGAGATTTAGAGCCAGGAACAAAAGGGGAAACAAGACAGAGAGGAAGGGGAAGGGAAGAAGAGGAAGAAACACTCATTATCTCAAGATCTTCACTTCAGGGATTACAGGAGGAGTAAAGAAGCAGGAAAGAAATTCCACTGCAGCTTCTTCTGACACAGATAGGTCTGATGCTGCCATTACCTGGCCACACAGATTTGACAGCTGACACAGAGATGTTGAAATCGCACAGCTAGAAAGCTATAATTTAGCAAGGGTAGCTATTTTTAAGCACTTACACAGGAGAAAGCTGAATTTAGCTCAGATTAGAACTAGCCGCTGCCTGCGATTGTCCCAGGAAGTCCATGTCAAGAGATTCATACACGACTTCTGAAGTTTGAAAAATCTACAGACACAAGCAGAAAAATTATGTTTGTACTTTTTCTGACTAGCCTTATTTTTAAGCCTAGTTATAAATTATAACTTCCAGGCCCAAAGCAACTTTCAGTATTAACTGAACTCAAAACTTATATTCCTTCTTCCTTCTGCCTGAACTATCACCTAATCTGCTTTCTCCTCTCAGGCCCTACTAAGACTGGAAATCTCATTTTCAAAACTCATTTCCCCCTTGCTGTTATCTGATAACAACCCTCAGGACTGCAAACTTACTATATTCTGCTTTTATCATGATTAACAAGTGAACTCAAACACTTTAAGTGTTTACAGCATCAGCAATAATTGGTGTTTATTTACTTGGTGCTAAGACTGGAGAGCTGGTTAGCCGAAGGCAAAACAGCTTCATGTCACAACTGATATTACAACTGCCCTCCGAGAACTTTACGTGGATAAACTCAGGGATATTCAAAAAAACTGATTCTATTCAGTAATTAAATAATTTCATAGCCTTGTTGCAGTCCCTTGGTTGATTGTAGTGGAGATACAGAGATACAAAGAACAGAAAACACTGACTTTTAATATAAGGTACCTTCAGAGACAACCCTAAGTGATTTATTACTAATGACAACGTTGCATTTTAGGAGATACAATGTTTCCATTATTTAAAAAAAATTAAAGGAAAAGATGTATAAAGTTCCCAGCGAACAGAAAGAGCAACTTGTACACACCATTTCAGATTCTGTACTTGATGCTGCTCCACATCCTCCCCAGCTGCAAACACCTGTCACACACAACATTCCCTGCTTAGCTGGAAGGTTTGTAAGAACTATGAATATACAAGGTAATGCCACGTTATTTTTAAACAGGTTTCTCTTTTTTAAGAACATTAAAGACTTCCTGAAGATAGGATTCTGATGGCTGCATGACAGAACACAGCACTTCTACGCCCAAACCAGATTTGGAATATTTCCGGCACCCGTACTGCAAGATTCTCGTTAAGCAGGATGCTTCTGTGAGCAAGCACGTTCTGTAGCACGCTCGCCTGAACTGGCAGCACAGATGTCACCGCACTCAGGTCAGTAAATAAATACTGGGGCTCCCAAAGCCATGGCATACCGACATGACAGCTCAGGGGCTACTACCTTTAAAACCGATCCTGTTTTATCTACAGCCATTCACTGTCAAGGTCCCCGGCGTATCATCCTCAGCAGTCTCAGATACGAGACACTCCTTACGCTTAAAAAAATCCCCTGAGTTACTGGAGATCGCTGTTAGACTGCCATTATCCCCCTGCCAAAAGAAAGCAAAGTGAAGATGGTGCAACCATTAAGGCTGTCACTTTGCTGCTCTTCGAGAGCTTTGGTGCGACCACTTTAACAGCTCCCTGCATCCAACGTCATCGCGCGCAACCTCCAGGTGATCCGGAGCCTCCGTGGTGGCAATGGGGGTCTTTGCAAATGTGAACTGAAGGGAAACGCAGCGCCAAGTAGGGAAACAAAGGAGACTGCTTGGCTAATTCCTCCTTTACAAGTTTTTGCTACTTTGCTGGTTTTTAAGGTGTTGAGTTTTCCATACAGTTTGCATTTTCCTATTTGATAAGGCAAACTGATGTTAAAGAACAGGCAATTAAATGTCTCTTCAGCCAGGGCTGAAGCTCATTTCAGGTTATCTCAAATCCCCCAAACGATCTGCACTTTCTCCTGCAGTTGTAGACCTGCAGACAGGCAAATTAAACACTAATTTAAAAGTAAGAGGGAGCTCCGGAGAGGAACGATAAACACAATAGCATTTGTTAAGCTGGCAAAATGCCATTTGCCTGCTTTGACCTTGACTTTTTACCATCTTTTTGTTTTAAATAAAGATCAAAACCTTGGGATGTTTAGTGCCACCACCACTTCACAAAGTGTTCACAAGTTCTGCATCATCACCAACCTTAAATATATTTATACAGCGGGGTCACGAATAAAACAACCATCTCAAAAGAAGTGGAATATAACCCCTGCTGAAACAGCCTCTGACCACGTCCATCCTTACTCAGAAGTCACCACTTCCAAGTCCCTGCTGAAGACTGATGTTCTTTCATTTAGCTCATCAGTCCTGAAATCCCTGAGAACTTTCTGCGAATTGGTGGCTAAGCAAATGTATAAATTTGGAATGTGCAAACCCTGGATCACTGTCAGATATTTTCTACATAAAATCTCTCACTAGGAACTAAGAATGAAAGAAAACATGGATTTTTTTTTTAATGGCATGAAAAGAGTTAAAGAGTACCATCAGACACAGACCCTACACAATCAAGTCAAAAGGCTCATCCACCTATTTTGCTGCAGACTTTTCTTCTGCCTGAATTACACATGATAACACAGAATAAGGTGTAGATCTGTATTCTTGCTGCTCCCCATACATTAAACACTGGAAAATAAATGCTCTATGTGCCCCTTACGGTTCTTCAGAATGTTTCCTTCCTGCGCCGTTTCTTTTTGCACCTGAGCACTCGCTGCAGCGGTCCATTTATCCATGCACTAGTACGAAGACCTGGGCAGCAGCCTGGGATTGCAGACCTGAGGTCTCAGCGCCCCAGCTGAAGAAACCCAACGGGCTTCAAGCATACCTTTCTGTGGGGCAGAAGGGCGGCCTGTATTTACACCCCTATCCAAACGGGTTTTTGACAGGCATGCCTCCTCTGGGGTCACCCTCCCACCACTGCGTTTTATACTGTTCTCCAAGCATCCTCAACTTCCTACCATCCTGCAAGTATTTACAAAAACACACTTAACACATCCCCACAGAGTAAATAATGAGATCTAAGTCGGAAAAAACCCTCTCCAGAGATTCTTAAGTAATGCCTAAAGTTATCAAGCCAATGCTTATTACATGTTTCCCTCATCACAGAATTCTGCCTTCAAACACTGATGTCTCTTAAGAAATCCATACAAGGTATATGTATGCCCTCGATGTTTAATATCTGTAAAACTTCTCTACAAAAAACCCTCTACATGAATTTTCAGACTGCCTTTTTTTCAAGTGAAACCTCAACTAGAATAATTCCAATCTCCTTATCTCTGAAGCAAGGAAACAGAAATACTTATTTAATTTCACTCTGTCTCTTTTTGTATAGACTGGTTAATTTACCCCAAGCCCCCAGTCCTTTACAGAACTCAGGACTTTACAGGGGAGGTCTTCTTTTCAGTTACCTGTATTTGTCACGGCACATCTGCCACAACGTCATCAAGGAGATGACTTGGTTTCAAGCAGTATCTCCGTTTTTCCTAGAGGGAGAAATTCATGGTTTCCGAGAAGTCCCGAGCGTGGAGAGAGATCCCCAAGTTTGGGCTCGGAGGGGATAGCATTCATCAACACGATCTCAAAGGCAAAAGCCAAAGCAATACATGGCACATGGAGTCCATAACTGCTTCCTTAGCAAACCCGGGAGCAGAGAGAAGTTGCTCTGCGTGGGGACAGTTGTTTCAGCCCACGATAACTCACCAAATCAGTCCTAATGAGCCCGGGTTATTGAAGACCCTTCTGCCCTATTACAGATGGAGTCACTCAGATATCTCGCTGCAGAAATCATTTCCTGCTCTGGCAGTCGATGATGTTTGCTTTGCCGGGCAGCAGCGTGAGGAAAGGACTTTCTGTGCACCAGAAAACACAAGGCTAATAAAAGAAATTCCTGAAGTTTGAGCTGCCTCTTAAAAACACTCACCGAGTACATATATAATCACCCTCCATAATTATTCTAATTGGCACAATTAAAAGCCGAATAAACACCATAAATTTAAATGGAAAACCCCAGGCACGGGCTGGTGCTGCTACTGGAATATTTTAAAATCCAAAATACACACCACGGCTGATGACTGTTTCTGTAACCACCGCCACTTGAGAGCACCTTACTGAAATCCAGTTAGATACTGATCACCAATTTAGAAGAATATAAATAAAGCAGTGATATTATTTCTCCTACAGCTCATTAGTAGTCTTTTCTTCTCAACCCCATCTTTTGGTGCAGTCACAACTGACACAACAGTTTATATGCTCCTAAGATGCCGGTCTCCTGCAAGCTCTCCCGACAACCTCCCAGATTAAAAGCCATCCTACTCGTACGGACTGCCGCTGTTATTCAGCCAAACCAAGACAGAAATCCCGCAGCAGGCTAAGGACCAGGCTTTAAAAGTGGCCATGCCCCACAGCTAGCCCATTCCTCTGGATAACCATCTTCTCCCCAACCACAGCTTTTGGCATTTCCAGGTAGCCATCTCACGCTGGAAATGGCAGATGAAAACACCACCACCCAACGGCTCTGCCCATGAAAGCGTTTCTCCTCTGAGGCACCTAAACCAACGCTTTTGGATCGGTTATCTTTCCCATCAGGCAAGACGTTTCTCGTACTCACCACTCCACGGCTTTGTCTGCACTAGCACCTTCCTCACCAGGCTTGCCATACTGGAATTTTTACCCACGTCGTCTAAACCTGCTCAGGACCAAACCAGGTGGAAGAGTTCAAAAACAGAACGCCTGCATCTAGGCGCTGCGTCTCCGCCAGCCCCTCGGCTTTTTCTCCCGAGGCTGCACAGCGTCTGGATGAAGAGGGCTGGGAACACAGACACGCACACACACGTGTGCCCGCACACGCACAGGAAGCTTGGAAGCAAATCAGTGTTAAACGGACTGACTTCCTCCTTCATGCTCCAGCATCTCTGCTGTAAACAAGCACTGCATATTAGCTAAGCGAAGCTGAAAAATCCAGCAGAGAAGGACAAAAGAAGGAGTGGCTCCAGCAAGGAATAACTATTTTAAATACACAAACATCTTCCCATCAGATTAAAACTAGCTTTTAAATTAGGCAGATTCTGAAGCCATTGTTGTGACAGAATAACTCAAGACAAACAGGAGACGCTGCTTCCTGCTCTGGAGAGGTCTCCTGGATTTCCAGGATGAAGCATCCTGTAAGCTTTCCGAGTGCCTGGATGAAAAGACTTGAAGTGTTCATGACAGAAGGCAAAGAAGGGGGAGGCAGATGCAGAAACAAGCCCCGGAGGGGCACCGCCAGCTACAACTGCTGCACCTTGCAGCCTAAGTGCCGTGAACAAGCAAGGGAGGGATGCTGAGCTCATGTCTGGGTCAGCCCACGCTGAGAGGGTACCAGCCCCGTCCCACAAGCCAGCCACCAGCTCTTGGGAACAAGGTCCGTGTTGTGTGCTGGGATCAGGCAGCAGTCAACCTCATCCTCTCCAACAGCGGTTCATGAACACCTGCTTGTGTTTTGAGAGATCTCCACCTCTGACCATTGAACTCATGGCAGTTCCACAGATGGGACACACCACCAGCATGCACCAGACATGCCACCAGACCCTTCTGCCCAGACCTGGAGGGCTCTAACCACTTGCCCCGCTGCTGGTAACAAACGCTCTCCTGACAGATAAGAGCAAGCAGGCAGTCCTCCTGCTCCAAAACGCTCCAAGGGAAGATGATGATGGCTTTGATCCCTGCAGGGGATCTCCAGCAGGCCCATGGGCTTGGCAGGCAGGATAAGCAAGGGCAAGCAGAGCCCATAAGAGACAGCAGCCACTTCTGCTTACCGCAGCCCTCATGATGTCCTGCCACAGCCTGTGCCAAGCTGGATGGCTGCAGAGCATCCTACCCAGTCTGTGGAGGGAGGGAGCCAGACAGACCACTGCCCATCCTCTCCTGGTGCAACAGGCTGCAGCAACAGCCCTCCAAACCTGCTGCATCCAAGCATCCTTGGAAGAAGAGAAAAGGGAGGATGGACAGGGCAGCTTTGGTTCATCATCAAGGATCAGCCAGTAAACATTCTCTCCCTTGGCCATAGCAGCCTTTCTGCTCACAGCAGCCCAGCTGCTGGAAAATGCCAGTCAGGCGGACTAAGGCCGGGAAGGCAGAGATGCACATGGCTTTGCAGCACTAGAAACTTTTCCTTGCCTCTGGAAGTACAGCAAAGTTACAGTAGTTCTTGGTCTGGGATGTTCAGCAGCCAGTATCGTTACGGAGAACACTAACGAAATCGTGCCTGACCACTGTGTGGGTTCTCAAACAGCGGCCAGCACAAAAGGCTGAATGAAGAGAAGCTGGCAGCCTGGCAAGCCGTAGCCCCAGCATGATAAGTGCCTGTTCGGAAAAGCTGCCATCTTAAGCCTTTTTAGACAGATGCATGTTAGTTATCTTCCTATCCAAGACCACTTATCTCATAAAAGAGCTTTATTACATCTAAGCTGAAACACTGAAAGATCTGCCACTATTCAACAAACGCCCTTTTTATTAGCACCTTGCAAAGCTGGCTACTAAAAGATCCCTCATTTTTTCCGAGTCTCTTAATATAGCAACAGCAGGTTCCACAATCTACCTCCTTCCCCTCCTCTTTCCACCCTGTCTTTCAAAACAAACCGAATTTTCATAAAAGTTAAGTGAAATTAAGTTGCTGCTATCCCTTCAGGCATGTAACTGCAAGATCAAGGGGTTGGGGTCAAAAAAAGAGACAGAGCTGCTCTTAAAATCAGGGACTTCACATCCATCTTCCCAGGGTACAGGGGACAAGTTCCTCAACAAGCCTCCACGGAAGAGAGAAGCCCAGTTACAGAGAAGCAGGGGAGCACAGGGCACGCAGCGCACAAGCCCATCAGTCTTTGCCAAAGGGCTGCTTCATTACGGAAGAACCAGACACAGCTTCAAACCTTCATTGCCATTTAACCTGAAACAACCTGCTAGCACATCAGAACGTGATGCAAAAGCATCCCTGCATGCTTGTGCCCCTCGGCTTGAGCAGCAGCAGCCGCCCATGCCCTGCCAGGAGTCTCCATCCAGGCGTTAGCTCGCCGCTCGGTCTCCTCTCCTGACAGCTCCTGCGATACTACGCAGGGACTGGTCATGCAAGTTGTTATTTGGGCAAACTCCTCCCTGCTAGTCTTTCAAGTGGGCCCTGTAATCAACCTCTAACATGATAATTCAAAAAAAGAAACCCAAAAACATTAGCCATGAACAACAAAATGCAAGTCCACATCAAGTGGACATAAGCCTGCAGCCACACAGACAAACACCACGACAGAGGACTCTGCCTAGATACATCTGGCCATATACCCGAGCAGATCCAGGGACAGTGGAGGACCATCCCCAATCTCCTGGGTGGCCCCTGAGAGGCCAGGATGCTCTCCTCGTGACCAGCACCAACACCACACACAGCACAGCAAGGCTCATGTACCCCAACATGCCAGCAAACTGCCTTAATACAAGTGTTTATGTGCACATCTACCCAACGACATCCAGAATTTCATTGTTGGAGTGTAATGAAATCACTGCTACAGCACAAACCACAAATCATGGCTTTAATACGCGTCAGCCGAAGAAGGCTTCACATTAACGCCCTCGTCCCTGCCAAGTACCGAAACAATCACGGCATGAATATTAACAGGGGTTCCTCTCAGGATGATGTGATTATCACAGGGACTCTGGGGAGACGCTGCAAGACTCTGCACGATGCCTCCAGTCCGTATCCATTTCCAGAGCGATTCCTTCAGGCAGCAGAGGCTCCTCAGCCTGGTTACAGAGGGGGTAATAAAAATAACAAGCCCTGAGATGAGACTGCTTGGGAGCAAGGGAAAAACACTGCTGCTGCCACCAGCCACCCTCTGAGAAGTCAGAGCCCTGTGTGCTTGCAGGGAAAAACACGATTCCCTAGAAAAATTGTCTTCCATGGGATATCTATTTCAGGTCACATAAGAGGGGACTGCTCGTTTAACCCCTTGAAGAGATTTCCTGGGATAAACACCACCATAACATACAGAGTGGGGAGAACGAAGAGCAGCACCTAGGTTTCAGACCAGCAAAACTGTGCTCAAACTCTTCCACCTCCTTTGATTTTCAAGCCCGTTTCCCCAGTCTTAGGGGCTTTCATCTGTTACACACCACATTTAATGGTTTATTTTGTATTTCTGTAGTGGAAGCCCATTACAGCTCCTCATCTGGTTCCAGAAACACAGGGAGTCAGGCAGTTTCCCAAGCTGAGCCTGCACAGGATTACGGCTCTCTTGCCAGCTAGGACTTTCAAACGACCTGCGGAGGCTTAGTGCTTTAGTTTAAAGCTGCCAAAGCGGCACCGTCAAACTGAGCATCTCCCCTTTGTTTGCCAGGTGGGCTAAGGAAAGATGTGTAGTAAAAACTTGTTCCTAACAAAAATACAAGATCAATCATATTGTTAAAATTAAATATAAAACCAGCAGTTTGAATTTTTGCTTCAGTTACAAATATCCTCAACACCAGAGAAACTGTAACTTTAGGTAGCTGGGATCATAGGATATAGCCTAAGTTTGGGATCTCCTACTTTTATGGCAGTTCTGGATCAGGACATGAAGAGGGTGTTGTGATTGCAGGTCACATTCATACTAAGGATCCACCAGCACCTCCAGTTTTACAAGCTTTACCAAAAAGGAAGGACATCCTCTCCCCTCCCCTTGAACACCCCTCCTTCTACAGACTCTTAAAAAATAAGGAAAAAAGAAAAGAAACGTCGACACCCAGCAGAGTGACCTGATGTTTTCCATGCGTTTGCCCTCCGATAAGCACACAAATGCCTTCTGCTGGGCGTTTTCCCTCTTAACCTTCCTGACCAAAACCATTAACACTCTGAAGAAAACAGAACCTGATGCAGTAGGTAATGATACTAAATATAAGCCATGAGTCAAATCACTTTGTTTCTCAGGCGTTCAGTTGTTTCAGAAGTTCAGAACCACTGGGCAGCCCCTAGAACAGCTGATCAGTTCCCATTTTTAAGTAGTTTTTATTAAAAAGGGAAATCTATTCTTAAAAACAGAATTATTCCAGAAGCCTGTGAAACAGATGCAGTTCAGGCAATTCTTTTTAGCAGCTGTTACTGTGAAACAAACCTCATCACCAGTGACCACCTAAAAATCATTATTTCAACTGGCATAAAGGGAGAGGAGGTACAGAAAAAAGCACACAGGACAAGCAGTATCCAGGAGACCGCTGTGATTCCTTTCAGAGAGCCCCTGCCATGGGCCTGACAAGAAAGCCTTGGGATCGTAGCCGGTGCTGTTTGGGAAGATGGATCAAACGGGCTCGGCTGGCTGCAGCCAGGCACAAAGCTGAGTGCGCTCCCCAACTCCACCAACCCCAGCAGAAGGGCAAGACAAGTCCAAAGCATCCAACCGCCCTTGAAAGCAAAGTCTCAGGGCTGGCAAAGCGACAACGGCAGCGGGAGATGCTTCCTCGCTATGCAAAGGACAGTAGGAGGCTGCTTTTGAACCAGAAAAATATGCACTTGTTAAAAGAAGAGATTAAATGTCTAAGGGAGGAGTCAATGGAGGAAATCAATGAGGCATTAATAGTTTTGATCATTCTCATAGTATTTACACAGTCTGCATTCACAGACTTTCTTTAAACAAGAAACATGAAAGACCTGCTGGATTATTTTAAGAATAAGAAAACCCACATTCACACTTTTTTTTTTTTTTTAGAGTGCATCTCTACAGATATTCACCAATTCCTCACCTCCCACCCCTGAAAACTGTGTCCAATCTGGCAAAAAAGTCACCTAATTAAAATATTCAACTTTTTAACCCTCTTCAGTACCACATGTCTCTGCACATTCACTAGCAATCAAGATAGCCAGGGAAGAGTACTGAGACTACATGAGGATGGCTCTAACTCTGTCTCCAGAGATGGTCCTTACTTGGGAGCACAAGTAGATTTATTTTCTGTGCTTAAATGCCAACAGCAGCTCTCTGTCTCTGGTTTGCTTTAGCAAAATTTGAAACACCGGGAAATTATCAGTAATTGCAGGCATTACTGATGCTTTAGAAGACATCTAGAGCCAGAGGGACCGTGAGTGGGAAGAGCCCCATGAACTTCCAGAAACGAGCTGATGAAGTGACATACTGCCTTCTTGAACACAAGATGTCAAACCCAAATCTCTTTAATAACTCTTGATAGGACAAAAAAAAAATCTCTGTAAAAAAGATGCAAACATGGGTTTTGCAGGAATTCTCTAAAATAGAGCTCATTATTGGATCTACATTTTGCTGTCTGGGAAACCAACATCTCGGTAAGATCTCCATCTGGGTCTGGGGTTCATGTTCCCCCATCAATGCAGCTCCCTGTGGCTGTGGAGCTCTGAACGCACGTGGCACCATCCTCAACGAGATTTCCAAGAGCTGTCTTGTCTCCCTATTTTCAACCCCCAGGGTTCCTCCCCCAAACAGGTCTCCCCCCTTTCTTCCCCAGCAAACTACCTCCCCCTGGAAAAGAGGTAAAGGGATAAGGAGGTCAGTACCTCATAGAGGGATGAGGAGGTCAGTACAGCAAAGGGGATCTCACGTCTGTCCTTCGAGAAGCAGTTGCTGGGATCCACAGGGCACTCTCAGCAGCTACAAGCGGTCGCAAATCAAAATACAGTCAGCTGCCCCGTGTGATGCCCTGTTCTGCCTACACACAACACCCACGAGGATAAGGCAAAAAAATCCCCCGAAATAGAAGCTTCACTGTGACAGGTATTTCTCACTTCCAGCACAACATCCTTGATGAAAAATATCAGTTTTGTTGGGGTTTATGCGGTATTTTAAGGTGCACTGAATAGAAGGTCTACAAAGAAGAGTGAGGTTTTAAATTCTGCCAACAGAAGGTTTTGATAAGGAAGAAAATGCAGATTGTTCTCTCCTCTCCCACTGCCCTCCCTCCCTTGGGAGACAGACAGTTTTCTGCATAAACCTGCAGGGAAAGATGTGCTAAAGATTGCTTCTGAGCCAGGCACACAAAAAAAAGAGAGAGAGAAGGAGCTAAATTCAGAAGATGAAAAAGGACTGCAGAAATTATGCCGTTGCCAGCGAAGGGGCAAGCCTCTGCGGCTGTCACACAGCCACGTGTGCCAGCCTGGCACATCTCAGAAGCAAGGAGTTTTCAGCGGCATTATCGCCTCTGTTAACTGCTGAGTGATCAACTCCGAATCCAGACAAACAGGAAGTTTATGGAAACAGCCAGTGGTTCATTCTGCAGGTTAAGGTGCTTTGAAATGACATGAACAATGAAGAGATTACAGCTTCCTAATCAAACCACAGGCTTAAAAGCAGCAAGAGAGAAAATCAGAGAGAAGCTAAAATGTGATCAGATACCTCAAACATTAAATGGGGAGAAAATAGAAGAAATGTGCACTCAGAATTTGTCTTTACACACGCTCCTGGTCCTCACGCAGGATTTTGTGGTCCTTAACCCAGTGTAAACCGATGTACCTAAGCTGGAAATGGACCTGGCATCGCCCTAGAAAAAGAAATTTGGGGAGACAGAAGTGCGTTTCAACAACCCTACACTCAGCACAGAGAGGAAACGCTGTCTGCACCTGCAGAACATCCATCTCACTTCCAACTGCTGTTACCACAGGACTGTTCCCAGTTCTTGCCACCGGCTCTGCTGGGAAGCGAGAATAATGGGTTTGTTGTCAGCACCGGCGCAAAGAAAAACACCAGCCCTGGCCTTACCCCCTGCCCCTCCTTTCAGAGGAGACTCTCAGCCAAAGGATGCTGAAAAGAACAAGTGCCTCCTCACATACCTGACTTACTGGTGCTCCCCACAGAGTACATCATTCCCTAGTATGCTAATAAAACCTATTTTATCGTAGGATATCGATCGTCATGTTAAAATAACAAAGTAGTGCTATTCCTGTGTCAGTAAAGTACCTTGTCTTTATAAGAAAGAAAACATGCAGCTAGGAAAGTTTTTTGACAGTAACAGCTTCGTCCCCTCCGCAAGGTAGAAGAGACTCAAAGGTCCATCTCCCTCACCCTCAGGCAGCCCTCAGTGATACCAAATCCACTCATCTGCAGCCTTAGTGCTAATTCCTGCAGTCTGGAATAGGTTTATTGCAGGTGTCAGTATCTTCAGAGCAGGATGCTGACATTCATCTTTAACATAAAGGCTCTCTTTACCAAGCACCTCAGCCAACCAAAACAATCATTTTTTAATAGTCTTTCTCAACAGATGACAATTTGTCTCCCTCTCACCAGTTTAAAACCATCCTCATGGCTCTTAAAATACTAAAATACTCCCCTAAGTCTTAAGGTTAAGTTCTAAAAATCCAAGAGGTACTAAAATACTCCCCTAAGTCTTAAGGTCTAAAAATCCAAGAGGTATAAGCCCTTTTATTCCCCAGCTCCCGCGCTTGGGATGTGGTCCCCAAGAGGGACCGTAGATTTGCGAGAAAGGACGGTGCGGAGCCACCAGGAATTTGGCAGTGTTGGAGAGGCCAGGCTGCTTGGGTCCTTCTCCAGGACAGTCGAAGAAATGGACCCGTCTCTACCTCCCGGGATCTCCTTCCTCCTGCGCTGCAGAGCAGACGTTTCTCATGGCTGTGACTACACAGGAGACCGTAGGCTCCGGCAGTTGGCAGGCAGCTGCCAGAGACCCACTCTTAATCCCTGAACTTGAGCACATTGGTAAGGAAAACAGAAGAGTTCAGAACCACATGAGAATCCTGTAATTTGCTCTCCAAAATAACCCCAAGAGCCCATGGCAACCCACGTGCAAAGGAATGTATTTTTCCTCACAAACCCTCAAATGAGCAATTCAGTCCCATGTCATCATGGGAATCAAAGTTACCATTTTTGAGAAATCACAGATTTATACATTGGCTGTGTGAAAGTCCCAGTGTGTAGTTTAACGAAGCAACTGTTTTTCCTTTCCAGTTGCTTTTAATTGTGGAGAGATGAAATATAGGAAGTGGAATAAATCAAGCGTATATGACTGTTTCTTTCCTCTAAAACTATACTGGACAAGATCACGCAGGTATTTTTCACCTCGACAACTAAGCACATATCCTCAGGCTATTAAGTACCAGGTGTATTTTTCCAAGGACTTGAGGAACCACTTGTATTAAAATTAAAAGGGAATGCTCATTTAATCTGCCATGCAATCTGAATCCTCACTTACAAATGGCAGGGACTGGACACAGCGAGAAACTGCTGGATTACACAGCCCTCTGTAATGCAGCCAGCAACAGCTGAGGGGCGAAGCTGGAAAAACACCAACGCACTTCAAACTGCCTAATGAAGTTTGCTTGCACAGTGAAAAGAACTAAGAAAAACCACTTGCACTAAGAAAAACCACAAAGCCTTTCTCTGGTCTCTGCACCGCCTCGTTCGTACCGCTCCGTAATGCCTCCGCGGAACTAAAATCACAGAAAAACCCTGTCTCCAACACCAGCCTTGAGCGAACAGAGCGGCTGCGAAGCTGGGCACAGCTTCACGTGTGATCCGTCACCAAGGATTTTCGGGGAAGCTCATTCCTGACAGGGCGGGAGTTAACTCGTTATTCCAAATGCCAAAGACAGCACGGCACGCATCCCAGCAGGAGAGGCGCTTCTGCTCACAGCAGAACGTGTCATTTCAAGCCGATGAAATCATGACACAGAATCAGACAGGAAAATATTTTCCTACCATCTGACGGATAAACGGAACTTGCTAAAACTTATTAAAAGGTCTGTTGGGAGCTACAAAACCGTGTCTTCATTTTCTAGAGCTGTAAACTCCTCGTCAAGGATGAAGGGGTGTCCTGCAGTTCAAAGAGAGCCAATGTAACGCGATGATGTGCACTGAGCTACAGAAGCTACTCTGTTGGAGCTCAGTAATTACATGAACGAACTGATCTATTAACAGTGAGTCTAAATACAGCCCCCCCAGGGGCTACAGCTCAGTCGATAGTATTTTGAAAGGAAACGTGGCTACTGCAAGGGAACGGCGACGGCAGAAGGGAAGACCAGCCATGTGGTTATCAGCCATGAGAAACTACCTACTTATGGAACAATAAATTGTGCTATTAAAAAAAAAGTACACTACAAAGAAGTTAATTTCACAGAGGCTGCATTTAGAAGTACATCAGTTAACTCTAATTTGCCTTTCTAGAGCAGATCAGTGAGATTCTCAGCACCTAAATGGAAGGGGTTTCCAACAGCATTAGCAAAGTAAAAATCTCAGCTGCGCTTCTTCACAGGTTTATTGCTGTGAAAACGATTCCATGTTCAGAAGGCAGCTCTCCGGTGGTAAGGAAGATGTGTCAGTGAATTACTCAGACCCACAGCCCTTCCACAGTTAACCCTACCAGCCACCCTCCATCGCACGGGGAGAGTTACCACTGGAGTTCAACGTGTTTTGCAGAGCAAACTAATCCCAGGAGCCCCCTAATAAAATTCTGTTGTAGCCTCAAGAGCCATCCTTCAGAGAAACACGTCTTCCTGACTGCTTGCTTGGGTAAACGACATGGTAACACAGGTATTTACCATCTCGGGTCAAGCTTACCAAAATTAGTCACAGAGTATTTGCATGTTTTGTACAGTTTAAGATTAATTCAATTTTATCTTGGTCCTCCACTTAAGACCATGATTTTGGAGAATAGAAAATATTTGGGGAAATGACTAAATTTTCTAAAGAACATCACTATTTCTTTTTTTTTTTTTCCTGAGTAGCCAGTATGCAGATATCATCCCTGTTTGAACATGACGGCACAACACGCGGATCTTTTACAAACAGCAGTCCTACGGGCCTCCTGGATGGGCTATGGATTGCTCTGTTTATCTCACAGTGGTTAGAAAAAAGGAAACGCTTCTCCATTAGTCACCTCTCCCCACCACAAACGGGAGAAAGAAAAAAAAAAAAAAGCACCTACCAGGAGCTGCTGGATCTATATTACATGCAATTCAACACGCAGGAAAAGCCGTTTAAGAAGGGGGAGGATTATTTGCATGTAGCAGAGACCAAGAAGTCAAAGACCAAACATGAGGAGGGCTGCAGAGTCAGAGATGTGACGCTGCATTCCTTGGGAATACCATCACTTGATGACCCCTCTCTTCAAGGAATTAGGCAAAGCTGCAGCGCTTGAATGAAAGGGAAACGCAACAAAGGAATGAAGGTGTGGTAAACAAGTCAAAACCAAGCTTATTCACAAAGAAACTCATAAATAAACATGCTTTGCTGCCTGCTTTTTATTTTGCATCTTTCCGTACCTCTTTGCTTATATTTGTGCGGAGGTTTGTTGTTTCTTTATTAAAAACACACACGTGCACAAAGCTCGGGCTGTGCCCATGAAAGCGAAATACTGTATGAGCAGCGAAGAGCCACAGGCCAACGGTCAGCAACTTTCCCCACAGCTGGCATTAGGGACCGTGCAGACTGTGGTCCTTTTGTTACCAGAGCTGAAGGACATCAAATATTTATCTCACTTGACTAGCACATGTCGCTGTAGCACACTTAGGTTTTGTGCAGCCTAAGCTTTCACTCTGAAATAGAGAGAAAGCTTTTAAAATTTGTATTTTTATATTTGCAAAGGAGATTGAAAGGTCGAACAATAGTCAACTGCAGAAAACACCCCAACATGATTGCTCAGACGAGATGTCAGCTCCCTAAAATTCCATCTTTGGGTCCATAGTGACGCAGGGTAATGGAGTTCTACATCGGTATTTTTTTAATCAACCATTTTGATCAGATGTGCTCCAAAAGCAAACGTGGAGACGACAGAAAAGCCCCAGAAGGCTATATTCATACGATCGGATATGAAAGGACTAACAACAGGTCTTACAGGGAAACCTTTTCATTTCCCACACTGACCCATGCTGATTGTACAGAAACCCAGAGGTTAAAAAAGAAAAATGTTGCTAAACAGTGTCAAGTGCGACTCCGTGTGCGCCGACATCGGTAACAGATCCGCGGAAACGCCCAGCGTGGGGCTGAGCTCGCACACCCCACGCACCGCGGAAGTAGGTGCTCGCAGAGGAAGAAGCTAGCGCCCCACTCTTTAACTGCACGAGGGAAAAGCCACCCTAAAGTCCCTTCCTCTCAAACACACTCAGTCTCAGCTGGTGTTTCTGGAGAATAGCATTACAAACACAAAGACCACTCTGTATGTTACTGAGGATGACCATCTCCACACGCAGTTATGTGGCACGAGGAAGCCACAACCATAAATGATGCTTTTATCACGCACAATGCCCTTTTACCTTTAGTTACGCCACACCACCATGCAGGGTTCTTTGGGAGAACTGAGGTGCTCCGAGGGACTCTCTCACAGTCCGTAAGGGCTTTTCTCCTGCGTAACACACACCCTCCAGCTTTAGCCAGGCATCCATGGGCCAAGCCCAGCTGTTTTGTTCAGTACACAGCATCCCTCCAAGGCGACTGTACATAATATGTCTACACCAGACACGCTTCAGACCCCAAGCATGGGTACAAGTCTGTACCCATGTCTGTAGGGTGTGAGTCTACAAACCGTTCAGGATGGCTGCCACATAAGAAATTAATAATAAAATAGTAAGAACAGTTTTATTCAGCATGGAATATTAAATCAGGTGTACCGGAGGCACCCTTGCCTTGCGTGCTAAACTGAGTTTAATGTGTAAGACCGAATCCCGCACGGCACTGTATTTATCAAGTGCGTAAGGAAAACCCTGGCTTGAAAACTAAAAACAAAATTCAAGACAGTTGTAAACAATGAGGAAGAGGAAAAGAAAGGGATACAAACGTTTGCAACTGCCTAGGGAGTTACTGCTTTGGTGAAATCCCTCCTCGGTGCAGAGGAACACTTCAAAGCCGAGCTACCACGCGCCAAAATTCTTCAGTTAAACTGGAGCAGACACTTTGAAATGGGCTTCAAGTTACAGAAATTAGCCCTGAATCCTCCTTGTAGAATTACTTTATTTAGATAATCAACAAAACAGTGAGACTGGAGAAAAAGAGCCAAGGGCAGCACAAATACCCTACTTGGAAAAAAACCAGCAAATCAAACAAAAATCCCAAACCCCTCCACTTCAGCCTTCAGAAATCATCTTCTGCCTGCACAAAACAATGGGACACTGTTCCCTCTGTACTCCTGACATGTTTTATTTCCAGCACCACACCCAGTTCTGGGAAGGGCACTTCGATAGCCGCGGATTTGTTTGCAAGATGGTGCGAGGTGAAGGCAAAGTTAACGATCCCATATCCTGTTTAATTTATTCATTTTTGGTTTAATTTCACACTAGTAAACATGGAGCAAAAATTCACTCATACGTGAGCTAAAAGGCAAAGGGTGAGCGGAGTAAAAAGTTATCCCGTGATTAAAAACCAAAATAGCACCAAAAAGAGAGTGTGGCAGAGCTCATGAATAGCAACAAGCAGCTGCAGGCAAAAGGGACTGAGCAGAATCCCCTGGGATCCGTGTTCTCTCCGGGTTAACGGGGCACAGGCTACGGCAGCCCATGGAAACACCACAGCAGAGCTTTCACCACGCCGTCTTACCACTTAATTGGCACAAGCTTCAAAGCAAGAATAAATTCTTTCCTCCGCACATTCAGGGCCCAACCTTTGCAAAACCTACAGTTGATACATTCCCTACTGAAGAAGGGTTATAGGTCAAAAATGAGATTTTCTTTACATAGCTCTGACAGTTGTTGGGCGTAATACCCTGAGCTTATTTTCACCAATGACCTAGATATGATAGTCTGCAAATCCAGACTTAATCAAAATAAACCAGTGTATGCTCTGGGGTGGGGGGAGGAGGGTGTACAACTTTTAAGTTGTACATCACAAGGTACAACAGGTCCTGCACCAACACTGAGGACCTGAAGAGGACAAGCAGGTACCTTTTTAAAAAGTGCATTGTGTGTTCTGATTACCCAACTGGCAACTCGTCCAGAACAATAAAAGGATTTCAGCCAAATGAGCATTACTTCCTCCAGACTGTCCTTTAAAAATTAAACCTGGTAAAGATAACAACAGCCATGTTCAGAGCTAATTATAGCAGAAACGTTATAGTGGCTAAAAAAGCTAAAAGAGAGGTGGTGGGAAAGGAAGGAAGGTAGCTTAGAGGGGGGAAAAAACCCCCAAGGAATGGCAAACCTGGCATGTACCTGTCACACTTGGCCTT
Source organism: Eurypyga helias (assembly GCF_000690775.1). NCBI lineage: Eukaryota > Metazoa > Chordata > Aves > Eurypygiformes > Eurypygidae > Eurypyga > Eurypyga helias. The sequence continues at coordinate 13,395 of NW_010230077.1, read as the reverse complement.
TGTGCAATGCTGGCAGCGAGACGGAAGGTAGGAAGCACGTAAGGTCTGTGGACAATCAAAGTCCCATTCCCCGACAGAAGGAAGTCCCACAAAGGCTGCGACATGCAAGAAGCCAACGGCAGCCTGAGTAATGTGCAAATTAACTGGAAAAATGAAGGGCAGCTTCTCACCCTGCTGTTTATCCAGCCGAGAGCACGAGGGGAGAACTACCCTGTTCCTGCACTTGCGCCGGACTTCTCCAAGCCCAGCCTGGGCAGGGCACAGGTAGTAGGCCAGGTTATTTTGGGCTTAAGAAGGCTGCCCTCAGCAGTGATTTTAGCAACAGAAACCAGTAAATTATGAACCTGAAGAAATCCCAAAGGCCGTGAGGAGCAGGAGAGCACGCTGCTGGGCTCCCGAAGCAGCTGAGACAGAAACTCATTTTCACATGTAATCTGCACTTGGGTTTTCTTCTCTTACGACCTTCTGTCTAACCATATAATCAAATGTTCAGCTGCTCCTTTGACAGGACGCAGGCGACTTCTCCTTCTGTTCCTAAACTTTGGCTAGTAAACGGGTGATCCAACAAGGACAGACTACTCATTTCTTTGGGAGCGGCAAATCAACGAATGGAGCAAGATTCACAACACCCTCTGCCCAACGCTACACCCAGGGTTAGCACCTCTCCTCCAAGTACGACTGGCTGCACCTCAGGACACGCTTTTGGGGAAGTACCTCCTCCCAGGATGGGGAAGGGACAGAAGGGATGCGAGAGCAGGCCCTGACTCAGAAAGCAGCTCTTCAGCTGCCTACAGCATGCACATGTGTGTGCCTGTGTCCCAAGAACGACGAGAAGCCTCTAATTAACTAAGCTTTCCCAGGCAGCGGAGCATGTGCATCAACTCGGACTCGCAACAGTGACCTGCAATCTTCTCTGACCACAGGACCCAAGGCAGGCTGCCGGCGCTGGCCCATACCTAGGGGGTGAAGAGGAATGCAACAGTGCAAAATGACCATGGAAATGTCCAATATCCTGCTCCCACCCTGCAAAAAACACTATTTTTTTCCTGCACATAGAAGTGCTGTGAATGAAGAACTTGTTAAAACTCCCACACACTAACAACTGGATTCCACACAGTTGCTACAAGCCAGCAACAAAGTGGATTGCCACGTACTGCTAAAATCACTGTAACAAGAAAAACTGTCAGCAGAAAAGATACTGGAAAGCTACAGAAAAGGTTTTATGCTCATTCATGCTAGTTACACAGTAGGATGATTTCACCCCCAATATTTGTAAAATTGGCTTGTAAAATAGTCTCAGCATCTATGAAATCAGCACTAATACCAAGGACCCCACTCTTTGCCAAGCTGAGCCAAAGTTCGGCACTAGTTAAAGAAGCAGGTTTGGTTCATTGAGCCACCCCAACAGGTGGTACGGCGTTCAGATACGTGTGCCCAGGCCGAATCGCGTCACCATTTCATATTCCCATCAGGGAAAAACAACACCTGAGAAAAACAGGGAAAAGGAGCTGGGATAAGCACTTGACCACAAAAATAAAACTCAAAACGAACACCTCAAATTAAGAAAATGTTGTTCATGAACACGCCCTTTTGAGAAGCAGGGAAGTGCCAACTGTCCTCGGCGCCTGTAGGTCAGCAGCTCCCGGCATGCCGTCTCCAACGGCGGATGCAGCCGGGTGCGCTACCGCTGCGAGCCCACGATAACGTCCCGTTTGTCTTTGCAAATACCAATATTCATCAATTCCTCCCGCAAATAAAACAATAAATGTTTGTTTCCACAGATGGAGGGAACGGTATTTAAACCATGATACTATTCCAGTAAATCCGAGACAGATGGACCAGGAATCAGGGACAACCAAAGTTGCTGTGTTTATGAGGAGGGAATTAGAGTGACAGAAAGCCTCTTGATGGGAAACGTGGGGTCGGGTAGGTTTGCATTTGCTCCATAAAGAAGGTGAATGCTCTACAAATACACTATTCAAGGTCAGTGAGCCAGAACAGTTCAGAGACAGTGGGTCAATCCTACAAGGTTTCCACAGGGATTTCCAGGTAACGGTGCTACAGCAAAGCACCGTTCAGAGCCCGGCAGGCCACTGCAAGCAAACCAGAAATAAGTTCTTACAATTAAATTTGAACAATATTGTTCTTTTGCATATTAATGGTGATACAAACTGTTTGTGACCCACCTGTACCAAGCGGACCCAGAGCAATTACAACTTTTCCACCTCATAAAACCAAAATAGCGTTCAACTAAAGACAGGATTAAAACATACCTGTCTCTAAGTGCTACAGGTTACTGGGTTGGACTTTCTTGGTTTTAGCCAGCAAAGAAAGAGTCAAAGGTGTTAACAGAAAAGCGGCCACGGTACCCTGTAACCAAGGAAGCAAAATTTATCCACTTCAGCAAATGTTGACAGAGCCATTACTCAGGCAAAGCTTCAGATAAGTCACTGCTGAAGTCTTGGGCCCCCAGAGCGAGCTGCAGGGGTCCCTGCTCTTGGTTCATCTACCACAGCTGTAATACACCAGGGATAAAAGAAAAGAAAAAAGGCGAGGTTGCACACACTATTACCACAGAAAGTAGATGCACACAGGCTGTATTAAGACGACATCGTAAACCTGGCATTTTCTAACGAGCCTGCGTGTTTCAATGAGGCTGTCAGAAAGAAGGATCAGATCAACAAAGCTGCAGGGCAAAACTGAAGACATGAAGAAACCAATCATCTGCGTCTTAACCAAGGCAGCTGCCAAAACTTATTTAAGATGTTTAACCGGACAAGTAACGCTACGGTAAAATTTAACCCAAGTAGCCAAGTTTCCAGAGCAGAATCTGTACCATTTCAGGCATAGCAGCAGATGCTGCACATGGCCTTTCTATCACACTGCACGCTCTGCTCTCTAATTACGTATCTTTAATACCAGACGTCGGTGATCGGATGCTTACTGAACTTCTAATAGGGCATTTCGTGTTCGTGCTTGAGGAAAAGCTCTGAGAAACACAACCAAGTAATTCCTTTGCACTCTGCCTGTTTCTCACTTCAGCATCACCCTGCGAACTTCAGGCTGGTGATAATAACCGTATCAGGGCTACTACAGGCTTAACAGCTAGCAAAAGGAAAGACAACCCTTTTATTTTTTTCATATGTGGATGTATTTGGAGTAAATGGGGAAGAAGCTGAGATATTGCAAGTTGAAACTGAGGACAGAAAAAGCATGCAATGAGTCTGTGTAGCATAGCTTAAAATAAACAAAAGATGTTGCTTCCTGACGGTCAATTTTCAAATCCAAGCAGCTTTTGTCTTCATTTGTCACTCATATTCCTCCACTTCGGGGGTGGGGGGAGGAAGACGTCTCATTCCAACAGGAAATGAAGGTCAAAAACACTGAAATCAACAACTTCATAATTGAGATTAGGGAAAAAAAACCCGTATCAGTATTCCAAAAAGGGACTTCCTAAAGGCCATTCCTCAACTGCACACCGAGGCACGGAAACACCATCCAGAGGAACAGGGTCCACAGGCAGCGGCTGCTTCCTCCAGCCATCACTGTGAAACAGGGCAAGTTTAAAAGGCGGTAACATTTGTGTGTGTTTATGCCTTCCCTGACTTGATAGGACGTTACAACTGAAATAAAATGGAAAAACAACGACCCCTCAAGTTTAGCAAAACAATCTTCAAACCTGCTTCCGTCACATCTCCTGATTTACTGGCTGGGGTGACATGCCAGGAGTAAAGGAGCTCCCTCGTGTCATTATCGTGTCTCCCACTGCTTTATCTTTGCCTTCCTCATAAACACTTAAAACACATAACTGCTTAAAATGCAAGTGCAAGCAGCATTTCATCTCTACAGCAAAACCTGTTTCTTCTGGTCTTGTCGGTGTTTTCATTAGAGGTGCTTTTAGCCCCTATCTTCCATCTTTACTGCTTGCATCCATGATGATGTTGAAACGATTTTAGTGTGTCCCAGGTCACAGGCTCAAGGGTTGCTTTTTCTTTTTTTTCCTATTTCTCAAAAGTTTCTTAGAACTCAGAAACAACTTCTTCCTGCAGCAATGAACCTGTTCCTCTTTGTATCCGAGTAGAATTCCAAAGCCCTTTTGTTTACTTCCTCATTTGCACACAACCCTCCACCTCCCCCTTTTGAAAATAGTGCAGTTCTGGGAATACATAATTTCTTAACGAGCTGCCAGTGAAAAGCCTGAAGACAGCAGTACTGCTGTCACTTACCAGCAGCCAAGTAGAAGCTTCAAAAGCCAAAGAAGAACTAAAAAAAAAAAAAAACTAAAGCTTTTGCTGTCTATCCTCAGTACTAATGGATATAATCACTGCAAAAATGTCATACCTTTCAGGGATGCTTTAGTTCTATTACAGGGGGTTTGAAAAGAGATTTTGACAACTATTAAATTCTTCTGCCATTTTCTTAGGTCAGTAAATTAACTACGGCACCGAAAGCAGCTTATTATAAAAGGTGGGTCCCCCGAGCCCAAACAGCAGGCAACAGAAAGGCCACATGAAGGATGGGAGATGGGGGGAACTGAAGGTGGAAAAGAGGTTAGAAAAACCACTTTACATACTGGAATTCATGATTAAGACAAGATTTTGTTGGGAGATTTTAAATTTGCTTTCAAATGCTCCTCTAGCCTTCCCACATCCCACTTTGTAGGTCTCTAACCTGAGTGCCTCATCCCTTCTACCTGCTGACAACTCGCTTGCTTGAGCGTGAGTCACAAGACACCCAAGGCAAGATGATAAATAGCCAAAGCTACCGATGGGAAAGAAACTCGGGAAGCAGGAGTGCTGAAAGAGATGGGGTAACTGTGGGCAACACACTCCACAGGAGGTTGTTGTGGAAAACAGAGCCAGTAACGAAGGTTTTGGATGCACATGAAGATTCCAGCGGACGTACGTGCTGACCATGCCTGGAGGGCTGCACTTCTGGGATGTTCCTAGAGGGTTGCTCACAAACTGCGGGAGAAGAAAAGCAAGAGCAGAATACAGAACTGCAAGACAACCTACGTGGCGTGAGAACCTGAAACTTCACTTCCTTCTAAGAAGCTGGAGGTAGTTTTGGGTTCTCAGCAGATCCCTAATCCCTACCAATTTCTACGCTTTCAGCATCCTCCTCCCAGTTTCTACGTCTTCACAGCAGTCAGCAAAGCACGAGGCTTTACTGATTACTGTAGGCAAATAACGAACGTATCAAACCTACACAGCACAAGCCTTGTTTGTCAAGGTGTTGGATGCTAGCTACAGCTCAGGGCTTTTTAGACACTTGAAACATTTAAACAGCGTGAGATGTGGTGGTGTTTTGGGTTTAGTTTTTTCTTTTTTTTTTTTTACATTTACTATCAAATAAAATTAGAAATAAAAAGGAAATATTAATATTCCCCAAGTATTTTGTGGAAACATCCCAACGCATGGAGAGAAACTGCTGAAGCAGCATCACCTGGAGCATTAAATTAAACTGGAAATACCTATAAGCATTCTTGTAAACAGATCATGCATGAATGTCGGGGATAAAGGCTGCTATGAAAGACCAGATAACTTACTGAAATACTCAGCTGCTGAGGATATGAGGGACAGAAAAGATATTATTAGAATGTTTATTATGGTAATAACATAGAAATTAATTTGAAAAAACAGCTCCCACTACACAAGCCTTATAATGAGCTTATAGCCTAAACACTGATGCTTCGTCAGATTAAACATATTTTGCTTCCTTTGTATTTTCTCATGTGATGTAGCTACATGTTAATTTTTCTTCTCTAAAAGACATCTCCTTCAATATTCTATTAGCAGGGAAATAGGGCTAAGAGACAGAAGTGACAGCCTTTGAAAGGCAGCAGGATTTAAAAATGAACTGAGGGAGAAAAATGGCCAGTTATCTGTTAATACTAAACCTTTTTTCTTGTCTTCCCCCTCCCCCCCCCAAGAAGTCAATGTCATTTTACAGTTCAGAACTTGCTAGCGTTGGGTTACAGAGATAACAAGATTTACGTGATTGTGACAATTTTTAAAAGGCCCCATCACTATTACTAAATTTTACTCGTCCTGCAGACAAGTCAAAGCAATTTTCTACTTGTCAAAGATGATACATCAGTTGTCTGGTGACACTGGCAGGTGGATTTGTCAAACCTCCCTTGAACCACTTCGGTCTCCTGATGCAGGCTGCGCCTGTGAACTCCTGAGTCACACAACAGAATAAAGCAGGGATTAGCAAGAGTTTAGATTTTTAGGGCTGCTGCCCAGTTCTTGGCATTTTTCTTTCTGCCTTACCATTAGTGGGTGTACAGCATCCAGCTGCTGGGGTTTATTCTAGCACTTCACCCACAGAATTCCTGTTCAAAAAAACCAAGCCCACACGCTGCATTTGAAAACGCATTATTTTGCTTATAAATAGCAACTTCTCTTGTCTTCAAGACAGGGGCACACCTTCGGAAAGATGAAATTAAACCCCATTTCTTCTACCCAACCTGTTTGCCACTACAAGCTCCTCAAAAGAACCAACTGGTATTTGAAGTGAGGGGGAAAAAAAACATGGCAAAGATGTGTGAATGCAAGCGCATACCTTATGCCTACCAAACATCCTTTTACTTACAATAAAGGTGGAAACGTTCCAGTGATATACTTTACGTACTGATGTTAAATGAGGTCAACAAGACTTCTAAAACACATTGCTCCCTTTTTAGTCTTTCACCCCAAAAAAATTAGAATTATGTTAATATGCTGTTTGGCCTGTACTTCTAAAACAGATGAAATAGCACTTAAGAGTCCATGCAGGTGTACTTCAGACAAAGACTAACTTGGAAAAATAACTAGCAACAGGTAAAATGTGTTTTATTACTTTATTAATTAGAAATTAGGAAATGTGGAAAAGGAAATGGTGCTTCTTATGACCCTCAGAAGTAACTCTGCTTGGGCACAGTGCTTCTCCAGTGATGATTCCACAGTGCTGCACAGTGGCTTTCCAGTGTTCTTGATCCAAAAAGACCAGACAAATGCAAACAGCAGCTCACCTTTAACCAGCAGATATGAAAAGATGAGAAGCCTCCAAGTGAAGCCCAGAGGCAGTATTTCAAATGCAGTCCTCCTCCTGAGCAAGCGAGCCTCTTGGCAAGGCCTCTCTGGCCACCACTAAGCACACCTCCTCCTACAGACCTTGCACGTAGACATTGGAGTAGCAAGGTGGGTCCTGGAGTTTTGAGTTCAGACTTCAAGGCTTGCCCTGCTCCACCTCCAAGATACGGCAGGTTTGGCTTCCCTGGGACTGCATATAGTACTACAGCATCTGGCACCTACCCTGATTTCTATAAAGCTCCAAGAACTGGGAGAAGCGTCAACAAATTGTTTTGCATCTTGCCATAAAAAGCATGAGCTACTTCACACAAATAAAGGGCAACTCCCTACTCATGAGCCTGTTCATCAGAAAACCTGAAAAGCATGGTGTTGTGCATCTTATTTTCTCTCTCTCAGCAAGGAATGCCCAAGACCTTGCAGGTTTGAGATGGAGATTAGCACTGGTTTTGCAGTGTCCTAAGAAAACATACAGAATCATGGATTCGTTTAGGTTGGAGAAGACCTTTAAGACCATCAAGTCCAGCCTTGACTTGTACCATTCCTCTAAACTGTCACATTAAATACTCAAGGTAGAAACACGGCAATAGGTAGAAACACAAGGACATTTTTACATCATTTGGCCAACAAGGTATTTTGTGCTCATTCCTGAGCAGTTTGAGAGCACATCCTTCCTCCTGCATATTATGCTCAACAAGCAAGAAGCGAGGAAAAAGGCACAAGCATTTCTGGCTGCTGACAAAGCCTGAACACATCGCCCGGCAGTGGCACACAATTCACTGTATCCCTGTTTATCCGGGGGGCTGAGTCAGACACATCGTTCCCCACCGTAAGCAGGCAGGGTGGAAATGATGACCATCTGGTTTAGAAGCTACACGATGAACTAAGACACTTGGTATTAGTGTAACGCAGACACAATTCTAATTTTAATAAAGTCATTTATTGGAGCTGCTAAGTGCAGCTGCTCTTCCCCTGACTTGCCACCCACACGGTACTTGGAGCAGCAAGACTGAATCCGAGGGGTGAGGCAAAGAACCCAAGTGGGAAAATGAAATAAATCATGTGGAAAACAGCTGGATTGTAAAACCGGTCAGCACTTAGGCTGGAGAGCTGCTCTGGATCCTGCTGGTTTACATTACTATTAACTTGAATCAGACTGCCATCTGGGTAAGCAAGCTATGTTATAAAAGACACATGTAAATTAATCTGCAGTTATTACCAAAGATAAGGTGTCACTGCAGTAACACTCTTGCCAGAGAATCCAGAGCTGAGTGGCTCTAAGTCTTTAGAGGCAAAAAGGTTTTTCCTTGGAAATGCTCTGATTTCATATGAAATTTTTATTATTTATTTCTTCTTGGCATAAATTATTTATGTGCCTTTACACACTTAACACTAAAGAGACACAATTATGCTCTTCAATTTTCAAAGTTGCTTCTAATTCAGGCTACATTTGTATTATAAAGGACGGGGAGGGGAAAGAAGAATCCTACTATCCACTCTCTGCCCCTGTTGTCAAAGGAAAATTGAGCAAAGCACAGAGCCAGCCAGTATCTTTCCATCCTAAACCAACAGCATTGGGATTGCAATACGGGTTTGAAGAATACAAAAGGGGAAAAAATGCAGGGGAATAATAACCACAATGGTTCATCAGAATATTAAGGAGATGGCAGATTGTCAGAGCTCTGGAATTGGATACTGATAATTCATCCGAGCTCGGGCTCAGCTTCCAAACAAGAAGATGCATCTGCACGTGTTGGGGAACAGATTTGCATTTGTTGTTTCCTATCTGCTGATAAAGGGCAAGATTAAAACCAAAAAAAAGGATAAGTGTTAGAAGCTGTCCCTCCCGGGTGCCAGTGTTTCACCTGCCTCCCTGGATATTTCAGCCCTGGAAAAGGAACACGCTGAAAAAACTACAGACCATGCCTCTGGACAAGCACAGCCCCTGTACCGAGCTTGCTTCCAACAAAATCAGCACCACAGCCCTTTCACCCAGCACCCCACTGGCAAGAAATGACGAGAAATAGCTGTTCTATCCAGCAACCCGCTGGGTAACCCAGCACGCCACCACACCGCCGCC
>NW_010230077.1:0-4211 GCF_000690775.1 Eurypyga helias | reverse complement strand
TCTGAACCGTTTTCCCACCCATCACATCAGTTCATTAAACCTCAGGGGCCTGGTAATGCTCCATTCAAGGCCCTTGGAGACAAGCAACTCACATGCAGCTACTTTCACCTTCATTTTTAGCCCCTCAGACTCTTCCAGCACTTCTTACACACACCTCCACCTCATGTTGATACCAGCACATGTCCCTGTGTCCAGGTAAACATGATACAAGGCAACAAGGAAAGGAGTGAGGATGAGTGTTTATGACAGAACCTCTTCCTCAAATGCCTTGCTACCTGCAGCACTGGTGAAAGTCTCTTGCTGGCCTAATATCTTCATTCATCTTCTGCTAAAGGTTTTCCTAATGGGGTTAGGGGCACAGCACACCCAACACCAGTGAAGACAAGTTCATTCCAGATCCTGATGGGAGTTGGACATCACCTTTGTTGAGATTCCTTTGACATTTACGCAAACACCCAATTTCCCTTGTGGTTTTCTTTGCTGTTCCAAGCAAAAACTGTGCAGTTACAATTAATAGCATGTTCATTTCATAACAGAAACACACACACAAAAAAGATAGGGCTACTCTTTGCCAGAAACCAAAAAGCCATCAAGGTTCCAGGAAAAGGACTGGTTTGGATTTTTTCTTTAGGGTAACCAGTGTTTACACCAACATGACACCCGAGTGTAATGGCCCAGTGGGGGGAAGCATCAAGTCTTACGAGGTGGTGATTACAAACTCTAAGCCACGTCCACTTTGTGAAATTACAGAAGTGAATTATTATTTTCCAATGATATGTAATACCTCGAGGTATTAATCCCTCCATAGATTTAGCTAAATGCTACGTATCTGCTGAAAACTGCACATCTGCAACACATTAGTTGGTTTTTAAGTGTCCCCACAAATAACATACCTCATGCCCCAGATAAAAAGCAGAAGCACCCCTAATTGAAGAGAGATACAGCTAAGCCTCTAACTGAATCATCACTCGTGGAAATTACAGAAAAAACCCACAAGGAGCAACACAAAGAAAGAATAGCCCAGAATGAGTAAAAGGAGCAAGAACTGGGATGTTCCTCCAGCTGTGCAACTACTTAAGTAATAAGCACATGACATACTGCTGGCCCTTCGCAAGGACAAGGGGCAAACGCAACGCCCTTAGAGTTACAGGGCTGACCAATTCAGTCATGACTAACGAGAAGTCCAAGGAAACACAGGCATTTCCTTCCCTAATTCTCAACACACCCACCTTCCGTGTCTCAAAAGGATTAGCAACAGAGCTTAGTAAGAGAAGTGCCCAAGAGTCAGTCGCATCATCTATCCCGGGTGTGAGCGGAAGGCCACCCATCAGCCAGGTCCCAGTTTTCATCTACCGGGATTAAAAACTGGCTAGGAAGCTTCCAACATTTCTCATGGAAGGCACTTCCTTTTGGAAGAGAATGAAAAAAGCAACCTTAAAGCAGCGAACACAAAGTAGGTCACCAAGAAGCCACATCAATAAAGTCTGGAAACAAAACAGGGAGGGATACTGTGACAGCTACAGATTCGGGTGGTTATAAATGGACATCAAAAGTACAGCTAGAACATTCTGACTGGTAAGCCATTTCATGGATGAAATATAAGTACACGGTAAGTGATACACCCTAGCTTTTCCTTTGTAAGTCTCCTGCAAAGCTACTACAGTTTTAAACACTATTTCACGCTTTTTAGACCGAACTCACAATAACCCTTCTGAACTGCATTGACAACAGCAGCAATCTTGCCAGCAAACGTCGACCTTCCTGGATATCAACCTCCCAGCACTCCTCTCTCATCACAGCTGTAATTTAAGATTCATCCCAAAGTTAGCTTAGAGCCATCCAGGTACAGAGGGATCTGTAAACAGATGTGGTGCCCTTGTTCCACAACTGGATGGGTATGTCAGCCAAGAGATCTGGGCTCCTGGATACGCCAGCTAATCCTGTGGCGCCGGAGGGCTGCCCACCCAAGGTCGTCAGCCTGAATGCACAGAAAACAAGGGTCCATCAGCCCACCCTCGCTGTTTTTTTCCTAAATTGTTAGTGAAACACCAAAGCTAAGGTAACCCGCAGCCATAGCAAGCAGTTTCTCAGCAAGGAAGAAGTAGGTCAATTTAACTCTTGGCATGTGTTAATAGAACACCTACCCACTCATCTGGGAAACTGCCTTAACTGCCATCAGCCTCCTCGCTGTGGTCAGGGCTCATCCAGTTCCAAGTCCACCCCAAGAGGGGAGCCACACCACTGCAAGGAAAGCAGTTACTCTCTTGATAGGAACAGCTATGGCACTTCAAATTCTTCACATAGACAGGGCTTATATTTTTTTAGAAGATGTTTAAGTCAGAATATAGGAATAAAGAGATAACCTCCTTCTAGTTCCTTATGGATAATTCACAGTTGCTTATTGGCTCAAGCATGTAGAAATTATATATGACTGGCTGCCTCCTCTTCCCCAGCATCAGGTTAAAGGTGCCAAGAGAGCTATTAAACTCCAATTACCTAAATATACAATTTGAAATAACAAGCCTAACACCCCGATGAAGTCAGGATCCAGATAACTCTGAGACACAGGACTTCAGGTGAATGCTGCTCTTGCACTAACCATGTGTGTCATTGATAGTAACACTGCATTTTCAGACCCTTTTCTATTTTTACCCTTTTCTATATTTTAACACAGAAAAAGCCATGTGTTCTGACAGAGAAATAGCAGAAAACAAGTTGTGCCTGTATGGGGAAGATGAATGCCTTTTCATGCCACTTAGCTGTTTAACTATTATTACTGCATTCCTCTCAAATTTTTTTTCCACCAAAGTTTCAGACGTATTTTCATTCTTACAGCATGCAAACTCTCCCTTTCTAGCACCAGGCTGGAATCAAAAATACTGGTTTCCTTCTTATCATCCTTCCTTTCTCCTACACATTCATCATTTTGACAAACAGAGGCTGTTGACATCACATTCCTGACTTCTCCATTATTAGGTCCAAAAAAAAGAAAGAAATTAGAGCAGAAAATGTTTAACTTCGATCTCTAAAGCTTGTCTAGGCTGACAAAAGAAGAGGCTTTCTTCCTTAATTCTCTTTAATGGTTATAATGATTTAATGGTTATAAATGAAGAAATTAGCAACCACTGGAATCAAAACGAGGAGAGTTAAGTTGGAAACACTCTCAGTTCACACTGCTCTGCCACAACTTGATGTGCACACCCACGTGGGCTTCTCTAAGCAGAGGAGTCACCGGCTGAGGGCACGTGAGGAAAACTGACATCAATAATAATAGCAAGACCATAAAACTCTTTTTACTACCTTACTGTATGGGATATAAAACTCATGACCTCCAAGGAGTTCAGGCTCACCTCAAAGAGCAAGGCCTCCACTAATGGAAGGATTTAAGGAAGAACCCCATGAAATCCATTCAACAGGGTAATGAATCACCCCACGACTCACCAACATCCTACACAAGTGCTGCTAGACAGGAATAAAGAGACCCCATGAGCCTGCGCCATCTAGAAGATAAATCTTCTCATATCAGGCTTAAAAGGATGTTGATTTTAAAAGTTATTATTATTACTACTTCAGTTTTTACTATTATTTCAATTTTTTTTAAACATCATATCCTTTTACCACAGCTCTCCATTTCTGTTTTGGTGATACCACTACACTTCTTACGATTACTTACTTTTCAAGAGACCTATCAACTACCTGTCATCCTGTACCAAAAGATGGAAAATCATTACCGAAAACAGAAAATGCTCACTATTACCTGACGAGGAAGTCGAATGACCTTGTAGCAAGCAAGAGCACACTGTGCTTTTGGTCCGTGACGTACGTGTCCCAGTACTCTCAAGCAAGCTAGAAAACCCAGCAAAGGCAGCAGCTTGCCTGTACAGCCCAAATATAACTCATAACGTAAATAAACATACTTTCAGGAAGCTTTTTGTCTCCTCTTTTTTCATAGTGCCCGCACTGCACTCCTGCACATCAGGATATAATACCTAACTAATATGGAAAACTAATATGAAAAACTACTGTGGATCAGCCAACTCTTGCAGCAAAGCCACCAAAACATGTGTTACCAGTGGCACAGAGTCTCAAACACCACAGAAAGGATGTGAGAGCTTCAGGTGGTTAAATCACTGCTCTGCAGTTTTCTGGTCTCCATCTGAGAAATATCTTCCTCCCCCCAATCTCCACTGAAGAGTTTCACAAAGTCACAG
>NW_010230076.1:1928-10805 GCF_000690775.1 Eurypyga helias | reverse complement strand
TTCTATGATTCTATGAAATAAAATTGTATAGACTGGGACCACTGCAATTCTATGATATATGAAAAGCTGTGACTTGTGAAGTAACCAGTGACTGAAAAAAGGTAAGCATCATGCCTACTCTTAAAAAGGATAAGAAGGAGGACACTGGAAACTATCAACCAGTCATCCTCAGCTTTGTGTCCATAAGGGTCATGGAACAGATCCTCATGGAAGATATGTCAAAACATATGGAAGACAGGGAGGTGATCAGAGACAGCCACCATGACTTTCCAAGGGCAAATTCTGCCATACTAATCTGATGACTTACGATGACATGACTACATCAGAAGACAAGGGAGGAGCTATCGATTTCTTCTACCTAGACTTCTGTAACATCTTCGACAAGATCCCACATAATATTTTTGTCACTGAATTGGGGAGATATAGGTTTGACGGATGGACTCTTAGGTGGAAATGTCATCGGTTAATGGCTGAATACAAAGAGTTATAGTTAATGCCTCGACGTCCAAGTGGAAACCAGAAATGAATAGTCTGTCTCCTTTAACGGTGTGTAATGGGAGCAATATTATTCAATATCTTTATCAGTCACAGACAGTAGAGTTGAGTGTAGCCTCAGCCAGAATGATGATGACACCCAGCTGAATGTTGCAGTTGATATGCTTGAGGGAATGGAGGCCATCCAGAGGGACATTGACATGACCATGCAAACCCCATGAAGTTCAACAAGGTCAGTTACTTCTGTGACTTCATCACTGCAATTATACTCAGTCTTTACCATCATAACGCTACGGATGCTAAATATAAAAACCAAAACAAAACGAAACAAAAACTCCACCAACATTTTTATTACTTTCTCTTTCCTGCGTGTCGTCCCTGTGCCCCCCCCCTCCTGCAAGTATATTTTCCTTGCTTATGCACTAAACTCACGAATCCTCACTGATCATCAAAACCTGCCATCAAGAAGTACTACTGCAAAGAGAAATTAATTTCCTAGTTTAATGTTCTCAATTTAGACAACACAATCTGACCAAAAGTCTTTCAGCTTTTGAATATTTTTTATTGAACACATCTGTCTTGGGAATCCCTTTTTTTTTTTTTTTCCTGTCAAGAAAATTACTCTATTCCACAGACTTGAAGTAGTGGCTCTAGGTCCTAACAATTTCTTTAATGAATAACATCTAGCTCTCTTGACCTTAACTGAATGTCATTAACTGCCATCAGGCATCCAGCTTTGCTGTTTTAACTACACAGCAAGCACAAAAACTGTATTATATTTAAAGTGATGCGAAACAGGTACGTATTGTAAGATGTCTCTACATATTAACTTGAATGCTTCATTACATGCTATCCCGAACATGAGTGTTCATCGGAAACATTTTTTTCATAATGCAAATACATTTCAAATGTGACATATTTGTTCTCAGTTAAAAACACATTATGTAAATCTTGTGAGAGCATCATTGTTTTGTGTCATATTCTGCTATCTCTGTTTCCATACCTCAAGCACTCGTACCTCATAGTTAGAAATTATCTGAAGTCTGAATATAATGTGTAAAATATAAGTTTTACTTCCAAGCAGAATTTGGGTAAATAGCACAGGAAAACGTTCTTGGAAATTACGGTCTCTAAGATATTATGTTTGTAGATCTGTAGATGATCTGGTAGAGTAAAACACTATGGAGTCCAAGAAGACTTGTCATTTACAGATACTACTGAACTCTGGCTACATGTTCGAGACTGTTCATTCTCAATTAGTCTTAATGCAGCAACCTCAGAAAAATCAGTATCCTTTCGCATGACAATTTGAAACCTTTCTGTGACTTTCACTTCCTCCCTATTTTGTTCCTTCATAACCAAGTCCTCATCAATTCATGCTAATTTGCATTCTTCCCCATCCTGGTAGTTTTTTTAAACTTATTTATTTGATATTGCAAATAACTTGTGAGAAAAAATTACGTAATTCTTAAGTAACGGTCAACATCTCAGGCACTGAAATCAACTTTTGTCCTTTGACTTTTTAATTTCCTTTCTAGATTATCTAAAAAACTACAATTACAGCAATCCTACTTTATTTCAGTAAAGTGAACTCTAAGTCACATCTCTTCTGTTTGTTGGTTTGGAATTTTTTTTGTCCTTTTATTATTTTATTTACAAATACAAATTCTTCACTTGTTTTTGTTATTTTTTAACATTGTCTTCTTATATGTTTGCTCTTACAGAAACCTACATCTCTATCCACCATATGGTAGCCACTTTGTTCACTTTGCTTTTCTGTCACATGTTGTTTTATCAAAGGAAGCAACAGGATTTGGAAAAAATTCCTCTAATCAACAAGAGATGAGAGAGAGCAAAAAAATGACCCTTATGTTGCAAAATTAATGATTCAGATTCACCTGGCATTCTCTATACAGGTATACATAGCAAAATGTCACAGTTTAGTGGGAAAGATGGTCTTTTGTTTGCTGTTTTGTTGTGTGTGGTTGTTTTTTTTTTTTTCCTTTAGGTCAGCAACTAGCAATATCAGAGAAAGACAGACAATGAATAATAAATGATGATGACATTAATACAGAAAAATAATTTTCTTTAGATTAGTTAATATTTTACTGGTCTTTTCCTATGTCCAAGATTTAGCTGGTGTGACTAGTATCTTTATGTCACAGTACAGTGTACTACTACTATCTCTGAATTTACTAAGGATCTTTGTTATGATATTTCTTGAAACCTGTGGACAAAATATTCTTATTTCCTCTTACACTTTGCAGAAATCTTAGTTGGCCAGAGAACTGGATTTGTGCATAGGCAAAAACAGTTGTTATACAATTTCCATTAAACAATGGATTTGTGTCCATAAGGGAAACAGATTGGAAAAAAAGACAAGGCAAGGTGAGAACTCAGACTAAACACATCTTCAAAACTCTGAACTGATTATATTCTGTTGACTTATTTCAGCAAACACAAATATGAAGCAGGCATTTCTACACTGTCCTAGCTATGCAGATTACAATAAAAGGATGTGAAATAAAATGCACTGCATCAGATCAAAACATAAATGTTAACTTCATTCTGATATATTCAAAACCAATTAGAGTTTTCCCAAGACAGATTATTAAAACTGCTTGAGATACATAAACAGTTCAAGGGAATTGCTAGTTCATGTGAAATCACATGAGTAATTTATTTTACTGAAAGTTTTTGCAAAATATCTGTAGGGATTCTTACATAGGTGCTGGCCATTGGATAAAAATACTAATTGAAAAAAAACAAGGACAAGTTCTCAGATGCTCATTAGCTGGAAGTTTCATGTTATGCGAGATTAAACTAAGTTGACCTTTTCATAGGAGCCAGAGTAGAAATATCTGTCATGGATGCTATGTATTCTGTAGTCACTTTCCAACATTGCCTAAGGACCCCTCACATATACTTAATATAAAGCTTTCTTCTTTAATTGATCTTATTATTAAAAATGTGTAGAACCCCAATGACTGCAGGAAGAAAATAATTCAAATTGCCTTTGTCATTATTTGTAAGCCAATGCAGTGCAAAAAACCCCATTATAATGTTAAAGTACATTCTAATGAAAATTAAAAAGGAGGTTCTAAATCATGAAATTACATTCTTTTTACAGCATCAATAAGAGTACTTGCATAATTTAGAAAGTCAAAGCTGGGTTCACTTATGTACCTCAGTGATGTGATGACTCATTAGTGAACAGTAGTGTTGTTTAAAAGCAATGCTATTTTTAAAGCTGAGGATTGAATTCTGCCTGGGCCTGAGACCTCCCTTATATTCCTTCCTGTGCAAATCTAGAACTTATCAGAAGATGTATAAAGGTTTAGCTAGGAGTTTGTTGAGTCAATATTACAGGGAAGTGATGTAATTTGTAGTGCTGGAGTAAAGTAGCAGAAAATTACTAATCCAGTGAAGTAACAAAGACAATAAAATCATTACGCCTAGGTCCTCTGGACAACTAATGCTTACCATGCTGCAAGTTCCAGAGAAGCCTTGCATAGTCAGGAGCTCATTTAGATCTACAGCATAGGACACACCAAAAGCAAAGAAAAGAAGGTATTTAGGTGAATCTAGAAAAACAGTAAAACAGTAAAAAAAAAAAAAAAAAAAGTTATCCTGAGTAACATGCCTTGTTTATAACCAAGTAAAGCCACTTTTGACACTATAAAGTTGGCTTAAGTGAATGCGATTGGTAAAGGAGAAAGTGACAGGTGAGTATCAGGATGATGCATGAAGGTGGAATTGTTTGTTCCATGGAAGACAAAACACAAAAATTTGGTAGGAAAAAAAAAAAAAAAAAAGAGGTTTGATGAAAATTCTAACATCCTCCTGCCCACAGTTTCTCCCTGGAAGAATGAGTCACATTAACAAGTTTAGCTGTTTCACAATTAGCAAGTCCAAAGAAACTTTTTTACAATCCAGAAGCATTAAATTGCAGCTATATTGTAGAATAGGAACCTGCTGTTCCTACTGCAAGACAGTAAATACCTGATAATAGAGGGAGAATTCAAAGACCTCAGGAGCATACAAAACAATCCATTTTGGTTTTCTTGTACAAGATAAATTGAAAGATTTTTTCATCCCTTTAGAAAGATAGAAAGTTTTGTGTTCATTATTATAGCCTTATAATGAGTATTACTCCATTACTATAATTAGTAATGATAATATAATGAAAAGAAAAAGGCCATTAAAAATGTTTTTCGTTCTACAGGTAGTACTATAATATTCCCTTTTCCAGTGTTGAGAAACAGTGAGTCTACATAATAGAGGTTGGCTAGGAGAATTTTTTCTACCATAGCATTTGGGACATCTGTCTATGGCCAGAACAGCACTGTCTACAATATCATTCTGCATTATACCCAACTCTAGTTGTGTGTTTCATGATTTCCCACCTTTAATCAAAGGTAGATAGGAAAACAGTCAAGATAAATACCCTCAAAATCTCTACATTTCAATTTGAATTGAATATTCACAGCATCCAGTGTTTCTGAGCTGAGGAAATGTATTTATTTACTAGGGTAATAAGTTTATCCAGCACTCAATCTTAATTTTCTGAAAAAAAGAGTACCTTTACACACAACAATGAAGAACAGCCACGTAGCACACTATGTAGCAGCTTTCCAAATATAGTTGTTAGAACATAACAATCTATTATGGTATATAATACTGGGTAATATGGAAAAGCAGAGCCTTTCTCCTTTGAATACAGCCTGGAATTCTATAGTCATTTTTTGCCTTTTACAGTTCTCTCCTGCCATAGTTTTTTAAAGAAAAGCAAGCTCATTTGTAGACTTCAGTCTTCAGAAGAACTTTGTTCAGTATTATTTTCACATTTTTTCAAGATTAAAAGGTGAAATTTAAAGTGTTGAACATCAAATCATACAATTAAAAAAAAAGTGGTCTTTAGAACAAGAAAGGATCTTTTAATAACTGTCACAGAACGGCACCTTAGAAGTGTGACTCTTGCTTCCTAGTCACATGGTTCTTCCTTCCCATTTTTTATGTGACACCTCCATTAAAGAAAATGATGACTTTGTAAACTGATTCTCTTTGCAAAGAAGAAGGATAAGTCAGTTCCCTCCAATGAAAATACATAGCTCTGATCCACACTGTAGAATTCTTGATCTTTGAAATGTTTTACTAAAATATAAGTTACAAAACAGCTGTGCACCCTCTTTCTCAGGCTGGGTTCCTGAGAATATACGTTAAGTTATAGGGCCAGTTTTCCTAAGATGATAATAATGACTCTTTCTAATCTGTGTTACTTTACAAGTGAAGAAGTGTTCTGTTTTATTAGCTCTTTGACATGGTTCTAGCATTTGCAGAGCATTTACAACTTTAAACTGAAGAATCCTATGTACCTAGCTGTTCCTTATAGACTATGAAGTGGAAGACCAAGCAGGCACTTATATGTATCTTTGAAAAACCATTGTAAAATAAAGCAGTATGGAAATATCAGAGGAAAACAGGCACAAAACCAGATGCTAAGAACTGTGCAGATCCATGTAGAGGAAAAAAATACTTTTTCATAGCTAAAGCTATGTAATGAGTACTGAGTAGCTGTACCACTGGGTAGTTTCATTATTTCACTTCAGACTGCTTAAAATCTTACGTTTATCAATATTTTACAAGTAAATAATATCATATAATTTTGATTCTTTTCCATCTCATATGATACAGTCCTTTCAGATATTGAATGATTGATTAGACTGAACTCTCAATGCATATCTCAGGACTCTCAATGCATACCTCAGGAGGGTGTCTTAGTATTCATATAATTTGTGGAATGTTATGTATAACAAATAAAACTAAAAATAAAGAGAAAACAAAAATCTAAACAAACATGCAAAAATGTAGAATAATGGGCCAGATTCTCAGTCATTATAAACCAGCATAACTTACTTACCGAGAGGCACATACCTATGCATCAGCTGCAAATCCAATTCATCACCATAATAAATAATCTGAGGTAAATAAACAGATATACTCTTTTAGAGAGCTTTTTGTTGAAAATGGCTCAATTAGCAGGATTTCTGCTCAATTCTTCATGCTTGCCACCAGGGAACACTCATAATCTCTAAAACTGCGACATCATTCCATGTTCACATAGCAGCTTCCATATGTATAAGAATATGTTCCTGCAAAGAAAGAGTCCTGAATGTTAAAAAATGTACTCTATCGGAACACTTGAGTCTTTCCAATCTGCCTCATTGCCACACGCCTCCACAGCATTTCGTTATCACAGAACTACAAAGTTCTGAATCTGGTCAGCAGCTCTGGACAATCTTCAGGCAGGTTAAATATATATAAAGACTTTGCTGAAGAGCCCAGAATTGGACACAGTACTGTAAAGCTGCCTTCACCCACGCTGAATAGAGGGCAAGGATCATCTCCTTCTACCTGCTGGCTCCTTCTAATACATTTCAGTAAAACACTAGCCCTTTTTGCCACAAGGGCACATTGCTGGCTCTTGTCCAAGTTGGTGTTTCCTAGAAACCCCATGTTATTTTCTGCAATGCTGCTTTCCAGCTGGTTGGCTCACAGTCTGTTAAGGTGTGGGGGGTTATTCCTCCCCGAATATGGGACTTTGCACTTACCTTTGTTGGACTGCTTGAAGTTCCTCTCAGCCAACCTATCTAGTGCATCAGCCTCTCCTCCCTGTTTTGTGTCATTTGAAAATTTGCTGAAGGTACACTCTGTGTTATCATCCAGATCATTAATGAAGATGTTAAATATCTTTAGACCACTATTGACCTTTGAGATGTACAAGTAGTGACTGCACTCCAGCTACAATGACCACATATGCCACCGATCACAATACTTTGAACTTGGCAGCAACTTTTTAGTTCAACTGACCGTCCACCTAGCTAGCCTATATTTCATCATTTTGTCAATGAGGATATTATGGCGGAGAGTCCTGAAAGCCTTCCTAAAGACAAAACAATATCCACTGCTCTCCCTGAAGGGGAGCATCATGCCAGTTACCTCATCATGGAAGTCTCTCAGGTTGGACAGGAATGATCTTTCTTTCATGAATCCATACTGACCACGCCCAACCACACTCCTGTTCTCTGTATGTTTGGAAATTATTTCCAGGGTCATTTGCTCCATGACCTTCTCAGGCATCAAGGGGAGATGCTTTCTACTTACACAGAGTCTTCTTCCTGGCTTTCTTGGAGACAAGTGTGACATTTGCTTTCTTCCAGTCCTCAGGAACATTGCCTAATCATCATGACTTTTCACAGATAATCAAGAGTGGCCTTGCAATTACATCAGCCAGCTCCCTCAGCACTCGTGGGTGCATCCCATCAGTTTCCAGGGACTTGTGTATGCTCAGTTTATATAGATGTTCCCTAACCTGATCTTCCTCCACCAAAATAAGTTTTTCTTGCTACAGGCTTGCCCACTATTCTGAAGGACTCAGGGAACAGACCTGAAAGCAATGCATGCCTGAACTTGCAGGAAGTAATACTTGAATATGATTTAGCTGTTCTGGACATCTCCTCTCTTCAGGACTGTATACCATGGTATTCGTACAAGAAGTTCTCTGAAGAGGCCAAAGTTTGCTCTCCTGAAGTCCAAGTCTGTGACTCTGTTTTTAGGCTTGTTCCCTCCCCAGAATCCTAAAAGTCACCATCTCACAGGCATCACAGCAATGTTTACCTGTAGCCTTTACATCTTCAGCCAGTTCACCCTGGTTCGTAAGTATCAGGTCCAGCAGAGCACCTCCATTCATTGGCTCCCCAGCTGCCTGTGTCTGGAAATTGTCATTAAAGCTCTCTAGAAACCTCCTACATTTCTTCTGTACTCCTGTGTTGTCTCTCCAACAGGTATCATGGCAGTTTGATGCTCCCCATGATGACATGGGGCTGTGTAAGTGAAGCTTTTCCTAGCTCCTGACAAAGACCTCACTTCCTTATTTTTCCTTTTCAAGATGAGCCCACCACAACATCAGCCACTTTGTTCTGCCCACTAATCTTAGTCTACAACCTCCCAGATGTCTCAGTGTATGTCCCTAGGCAGATCTCCATGCATCCCTACCACTCTCTCATATGAGGAACAAATTCCTCTCTTCAGCATCCCAGCTCTTCCTATTCCCCCACAGCTGGACATGGCTCCCTCATTCCTCCTGCATTCTCCCCATGCTGTGTGCATTAATGGTGTAGAGGTACTTCAGATGGACACCCAGGTTTGCTAATTTCCAAAAAAATATCTGAGCTTAATTCCATCCTTTCCACATTTCCTTATTTATGTTCATAGACTGAGGTGACCTGACTTTAGTTTTATTCCATTGACTATGAGACCTCTCTTGTCACATCAGCATGCAATCTTTTTTGGCAAACCCTGACCGCCACCTCATCTTTTGAT
>NW_010230076.1:0-1918 GCF_000690775.1 Eurypyga helias | reverse complement strand
CCCCTATCATTCTCTGTTTAAACCTTTCCTTAGTATATTGACCAGTCTGTTTCCAAAGATGGTTTTGTCTCACATAGTCAGGTAGATCCTTTTCTGTGTTAGGTATTTCTGAGGTGTTTATATTATTTGCAGTGGATTTGCCCTTCAAAAGATGGACAACAAAATATGAAAAATAACTCATTTACAACTAGAAAGAAAAATTACACCTTTACATTTTCTAGTTTGTTCTAGTATATGCAAGACGTAACTGGGGTAGGAGATCAATGTAAATATCTGGATTTTGTTTTACTTTAAATTAAAGCTTTTGTATAGATCAATGAAAAGGAATAATACTTTCCAACCTTTTGCAAAACATGGTTAAATAGAATCATTCAGATTTATTTTAGCTTCATATATTACCACTACAAAAATATGTATGGATTGTTAAACAAGAAAAGAGGAAAACTGGATGATAATAATAACACAATCCTAGACACTGTTATCATTCTATACTGCCTGAGCACAGCCATGCTTTATTGTTCATCATGGTCTAGTGGGGGGTGTCCCTACCCATGGTAAGGGGGTTGGAACTAGATCGCCTTTAAGGTTCCATTCCAAACCCAAAAATTTGTGATTCTATAGTGTACAAGCATATAGAAAAATACAGTTGTTCTTGTTTTCTGTATGTCTCAGATGAACTGAGATTCACAAACTATTTAGAAATTAATTATTTCTAATACTGTGCTGTGAAGAAGGTGATCACAATCACTGTTTCTATTCCTTAGACAGCTGTATCATTTACCAGTTTGATAGCCAGCTTCCACTGACTGTTTTGGTCTTGCTATGGATCTTACATATGTATAGTATTTTTACCACATACAAATCCACATGATTTTTCAGAATTTTGAAAATTTGGGAACATTAAAGTGGTCAAGCACCTGAGGGTTGGTTGGTTGGTTGGTTGGTTTTCTTTGTTTTCCTCAATTGAATCACATCTTAAAATAATTTTAGAAGAAAAAGAATGCATGTAGGACCAAGGAAATTATAATTAGCGTCACACTGTAGGGATCTTGAATGTTACACAATCTAGTGTTAAAACCAAAACACATTCAACAATTTAAATTTTGTTTTGCTCTGAGGTTCAAGGTCCAACCTATTATAAAACAACAAATACACACCTGAGTCCACATTGCCACTAGATGCAAAATCAGCTTGTGAAAAAAAGATTTGAACCAGCAGAGATGTGCCTGTGAAAGAATTAATAAGAAAAGGTGTACTTTCAAAAAAAAAAAACCAAAACCATGACAGCATGTCTCAGCTTAGAAAAACTGTTACCACCGACTGTTTCATTGCCTATTACAAAAAACCTTTTTGAAATAAAGCTGAAATTGGTGGACTTTTGCTTTATTAAAACTACATGAAAGGTGATTATGTGTATAATTGGCAACCCTCTGAGTTTACTAGCTTCTTTTTTGAATTAATTCATTAAGCTCTGTATGCTTGGCATTGCACATCATGGATCAACGAGGTGTATCCTTTGGAAAAATAGCTGATTCTGTAGTCATTTACATCTTTAGCTAGCCATAAATTATTAAAAAATGTTCAGATTGGCTATTCTGTAACATCTGTGGAGGTTTACTCAGTAAACAACTGATGAGTATACTGATATCATATAACAGACAAAAAAAAACCCCAAAAATCTAAGTATTAATATAGTTATCATAATGTTATTTCATGTTCCTTTAACCCCTGGTAGTTTGAAAATTTCTAAATGAAGATGTAGACTCATGTAGATCAAAACAACAATTTTTGTAGTCTTAATGCTGCTTGCTAATCTCTTTGTAATTACATGTTACTTAGCAGGGATGCTATATAAGCTACAACTAAAGATTTTCTATCAAATTGAAAGAAAGCAAGCCTGTATAACTCATAAGATAAA